>NC_065529.1:16612963-16630539 GCF_006386435.1 Epinephelus moara
GAACGTACATGAACGCGCAGCCGGACCGGCTTGTAAACAATGGGCTGGAGATCAACACAGAGAGAGGGTGTGTGAGGTCATGCTATACTCCAGATGAAATTACACCTCTAGTTCTTCACATAGCAATTTTTTAATTCCTTCAATCTAGAAATGATGAATTTCGCTTATTGCTCCTTTAAAAACTACCATGCACTTAAGCATACTGTATCTGTGATTAATATGTCAGCCACAGAAACTAGATACTATATTTTTAATTTAATACAAGTATTACTTTTATCAGACATAAACATCTCATATCATTAAAAAAATTATTCAGAGGCCGATAAACATTTTTTTAAATACAAAAACAAAGATTTAATACAGATTTGAATACAGTTTCATCACATTTTCATAACATAACATAATCTTTTACAATAAAAATCTCAACAAACAAGCACTGCACATACCTTTGTTTTTGTTCTTTGTTTATTTTTTTTAAATTTAGACTTTTTAAAATAAAAATCAAATTAAATATAACTGCATCACACATTGCCTCTGTTTTTTTTAAAATAACATCTTATAAACTTTTTAAAATAAAAATAAATCATGAGTGCAGAACACATTGACTTTGTTTTTAACAAACATCTAATAGATATTTTTTAAAACATTCCTTTAAACATAAGCATTAATACGCATTAACTTGTCAATAGAAGTGGTCAAATCTGAATCATTTAAGCAAAACCATATATCATAAATCATGTCATCATGTATAGTGGATGCACACATTTGCGGCCTTGTCATGAACAAGGATATCATTCAACTTGAAAATCATCATGTTCGGTATTTCGATTGAGGGGCACTTGTCGACTGCGAGCATTTTTCAGCCCCAGACATTTCTGAACTTTGCCCAGTCTTGGTTGTTCAACTTGGAGTAGCGTGGTTTCTGAAATATTGGGGAAAAAATAATCAAAAACTGTCAATCTAAGACATATATATCCATCATTAAAAAAACACTGTGCAATGGTTGCGCCATATGACATTTTGTCGCACCGCATTATGCTTTTTCAAGTTTAGCCATTAGTTAGTGGAAAAGTATAACCCTTTTTAACAAAACCAGCTAGCTTCAAAGAAAAGGTATCTTTGAAATGTATAATCAAAATATATATTTGTAGAAACAATTTATTAATAATCATTTAACTTTTTGAGGTCATACCACATGATACCCAAATATGGCAACAACATACTAGCTGTTCAAAAGGTTGCTCTTTTCCAAATTTGACAGAGTCACAAACCTACTGGTTGTCTTCATGGGTTCTTGGCAAAGTGCTGGATGATGCAGCGTCCTGTCTTTGAATGGATTCCAACATATAAGTCCCAAAGTGGTCGTTTCTTGATGGTCGCACCACAGGATATTTCATAAAATGGACATTATCGGACAAAGTTTGCTTGTGTGTTATGATTGAAATATAAAGACAAATGCCTACTCTTTTTTTGCAGGACTACAAAACACTTTGGAAATCATGCCAAATAGGAAATAAAATCAATTCTAACACATTTAGGGTGATTTCAAAGAAGTGTACTAATATATATGGTATCTTTTTATGCATTTCAACCATTTTCTAACTATAAAAAATGCAATCGGACAGAAAATTTAGGCGTCACGTCATTGACCCAGGTGCCATTTTTTGTCTCTATTCCTGTTCAGCTAAACACATTTCCCAGATCTTTTTATATTAATTCCATACAAACTGTTGTTGCTGTTGGGAATATATAACCCACTGTCCCCTGTGTGGTAGACTTTCCACTTTTGCAGTATTAACAGCAGTTGCTAAAGCTTTTATGGACTGGCTTTAGGTTGAATCACTATTCTGTAACTGCACATTTATTAAGAGTATGTTGAAATCATTCCAATGATTACTTTAAGTAAAAGTCTGGTAATAGGGAAGCAGTCAAATGCTTCCATCTGAATTGAGCCCTAAAGGGACAATAGCTTGCTAACCTCTTTTAGCATCTCTGACCTCATTACCTTTACCTTGCTCCCATAAATGTATAGATTTATTTCTCTTTTTGTCTTCAGCGTGCATGCCAATGATGAATACTTCTACTCCATTTACAGTGTAATATGCATTTGAATGTCCGTTCTGCGTTGTTTACATTGACTCTGGATATCTTTTATCTGAGCAGACACTAAGGTCAAGTATACATACGTGCAATAAGCACCTTGTCGTTTGTTTCTTTTCCATTCCATTCAGGTTTGTTCCTTTATATTTATTTGACTTCTGCTCCATCCCATTCTCTCCTTTTCTGTTCCCTCTATTTTATTCTGCTCTGTGCTGTAACATGTATGTACTCATACAGAAAGAATCCCTTTCAATCATCACTTATGACTCAGTCGCAATGCATGGGGGTGTATTTATCTGCAGAGACTCTGACCTCTAGCCTATAGTTTCTCATTTTCTTCTTATTTTCTGTGTTTATGGGTGTGTGCCCCCACAGTGCTCAGGTGAGGTCAGGTCTTTATGAAAAGGTTGCGACCAAGTGCCAGACTATAGCAGCATGCATCCACGAGAAAAAGTGCAGAAAAAACACAAATATGGCAAGGCAAAATGCCAAATGAGAGCCAATCTGGGGTTGGCTTTTAGTTTAATTATTGCTGGCGAGTGTGTTTACAAACCGAACATCCTGCATAGTATACCTTTAGATATATTAACCACTAACTGACAATAAGAATTTTGACCGATTAATATCATCAGATAAACAGTTAATATAGTCAAATATAATATACTGGGGGTGGCACAGTGATGCAGTGGTTAGCACTGTGAGGCAACAGTGCTAACCACTGCATCACTGGACTCCCTCCTGGGATTGAACCAGGAAGGAGTCCTTCTGTGTGGATTTTTCATGTTCTCCCTGTGTCAGCGTGTGTTCTCTTCGGGTACTCCGGCTTCCTCCCACAGTCCAAAGACATGCAGGTTAATTATGGAGCTTTATCCCTATCTTTATTCAAGAGAGTGGTCTATCAGTTTGAAAGCATTATTTATTGATTTCACGTTCAGAAACCCTGCCCTCACTCAAATAGCCTCTGCTTGCACTTGGATCTACTCTGTTTCTGCTCAAACTGTGTGCTTGCACTCAGATACCATGTTGCTTGCACTCAGATACCATGTTGCTCACACTCAGATACCATGTTGCTCACACTCAGAGACCATGTTTCTCGCACA
Source organism: Epinephelus moara (assembly GCF_006386435.1). Taxonomy (NCBI): domain Eukaryota; kingdom Metazoa; phylum Chordata; class Actinopteri; order Perciformes; family Serranidae; genus Epinephelus; species Epinephelus moara. Next base: position 16,616,164 of record NC_065529.1, read on the forward strand.
GATTTCCTGCTCGAGCTTCGGCTTTTCTCCTCGCGCTCAAACTGTTTCTGTGCGCTCGTGGAATTTCTACTCTCAGATTTCTGCCTTGCGCTTGGATTTTTTTGTGTAACAACCCTGTCAAAATCCCCCAACCAATAGAACGCCAGGTTTACTGTTGACCAATGAAATGATCCCTGCCTCCTTGTGGGCGCGCTCTCTCTAGTTTTAGAGGGTCCCGTCCGGGCGGGTACTCTTTAACCGGGTTCATCCACTCCCAACCTCCAGGGCTTTATTAAATGTTCTTCCCATGATTTCTTTACCACTTTTGGAATAAAGGGACTGTTAATTTACACACGTGCGCCATATATATATGTATATATGTATATANGTGAAATCAATAAATAATACTCTCAAACTGATAGACCACTCTCTTGAATAAAGATAGGGATAAAGCTCCATAGTTAATCAGTGACTCTAAATTGTCCGTAGGTGTGAATGTAAGTGTAAATGGTTGTCTTTCTCTATGTGTCAGCCCTGTGATAGTCTGGCGACCTGTCCAGGGTGTACCTTGCCTCTCGCCCAGTGTCAGCTCCCGCCCCCCCACAACCCTCAAGAGGATAAGTGGCTATGAAAATGGATGGATAATATACTGGCGGTACAGAGGCAGATGATGAGGGCCTTTCTGCTACTGCCCAGGTTGGAGTCATACACCCATTCACTGCCATGATACCTGTTAAGTAAGGTTAGCTGTGCGATGCTAACAGGTCACTGTGTGTGTGGGGCGGGCGGACTCTCAGCATCAGGAGTCGTGTTTTTGTTACCTTAAAATTAGATGGAGCGAGGAGCAGGTCCTCGTTCATTGAGATCGCCATGTAGAGCTTAGATTCTCTGCCCGAGCCTGAACCCGGGCCGTAATTTCCTGCCACGCGGCCCCCCCCCGTGAAGGCGCCACTGGCTGCACACATGTGAGTTGTTGACGTTGACAACGTGTGTGTCAGCTTCGTCGAGTTCCAAGTGCAGTACGATGCTGGTATATGACAGCAAAAGGACGGGGACCTCGACACTTAAGAGGCACATGACGAAGGCTTGACATGGAAAGAAAGACGAGAGTCAGCCTTCGATGTCCACGTTCGTATCTATAAAAAAAATGTCGGGTTTAAATCGGGCTTGGGCTCATAATTACAGTTAAAGGGACGGGCCGGGCCGGGCCGGGCTCGGACAGAACATGCACGGGCTCGGGTGGGGTCGGGCTGGATTTTTTGGGCCCAATCCAAGCTCTATCGCCATGTTCACTGCTTTCTTTCTACGATAGCCCAGAACAGACAAATCAAACACTGGCTCCAGATAGGGCCATTCGCATTTTTGGTTTTGCCACCATAGTTAGCAGCCCCTCTGTGACAAGCAGTGTCAGAAAAACGGATTTTTTTTCAACGTGAAACTGCTTGATTCTGTGTTCTTACTTGTTTAAATCACCTGGTCTGTCTGTTTTATGGAGGAAGAAACCTCTGCGGAAAATACAGCCTCCGATAAAAACTTCCTGAATGTCTGGATCTTCAGTTATCTGAGATAAAAGGTCAGTACAGAGTAGGAGGTGCTAAGTTAGCGTCTCAATTTCGACATGCCGAACTGCATCCAGAAACACTGATTTGTAATGTGAAGACAAAGGACTAGAAACACTGCTGGGTCTTATTAGTAGTCACATACAGGTACTCTTTGGATACTTCAGGTGCACTGTGTTTATTCCATCTTGTGAAGGCCTTATTTCATGAGTAATGTGAAACTGGTTTATCCATTTTTTTTTTTTTACCAGTTTTAATCACCAGGTCTGTTTGTTTTGGAGAGGAGGAGACCTCTACGGACAATTTCACTCCCGATAAAAGCTTCCTGAACGATGACACTGAAGGAATCCTAACCTGGAGAAGTTTCAGCTGGCTGCAATCTGCAAACCTCACCATTAGATTTCACTAAAATCCCCCTAATAAAGCCCTGCTCAGACCAAAGATTCCCAACGAGATGAGTTGAAACAGGCAACTTCTTGCAATGCACCGTTCTGCAGCGTTCGACAAACCTGCTGGTTCACACTAATGCAACTTGATAAGACGTGCTTTACGTTCTAAAAGCAGACGCTGCCGATTGGACCAGCTGAGTTGCAGGTGACACCATCCGCTGGCTTGATTCGAGCTCAGACTGGCCAGTTCACACCGCTGCAACGGTTTCATCTTGTCACGAATCTTTGGTCTGAACTGGTCTTAAATCTCACACATGGTTCCTTTAACATGGGTCAGCTGTCAGTCACAAAAATAACCTAAACATTTCTAAATGAATATCCCTGTGTAGCGTTCTATCAGTTCAGTCCTCCTCCATTTACATCTTCTGTGTTGGGCTGTACTGATCTGTGAGCTGTGGACATTAGTGCTGACACCCCATCATTACTACATTAAGCATGATATTTTGTGGTCTTTAGCTATGACGGATTATATAAATAAACATTAACAAACTGAATTATTTAACTGTAACAACTGTCCAGCACCAGGAACTATACTGTACAATACACACACACTATTTAAACAATAATCAGTGCTCACTGAGTGTTTAGAAAGGTACATCAGTAATCTGAAACTGATTATGTTTAACTTTCAGTAGCTGATTATGTTTTATATGCAATTATTGGTCAGCTCAGAGACATGTTTTTGGACTGATCCACCCAACCCTTTATATCTCCTTGAATAGGTTTATTCCACACACCTTCCTGTTTGCTGATGTTGGCAGAGCTGTAGTTTTGGATGGTCGGCCAAACACACAGATCAGCCATGTAGAAATGGGTTATATTCATAGACCATCATCCAGTCTGCATATCTGTGGTGACTGTTGTACTCCTATTGAAATTCAGAGTGTTTTTCTGCCTCTGATTGTGAAACCTGAAAGGGCCAAGGTGGAACTAATTCTGTCAGCCTTGTTAGCGAGGCTGTCGCACTTTGTTTGTGCGCCGCAGAAATGTGTCTCTACCCACCGAGGCTCTCCTGTTCTCATTTCTCTATTTGCTTTTATGTCTCAAGTACATTATTTTGTTATTATTATTAACCAAAAAAGCCGGGGCTCTCTCCCTCTCTCGCTTCCAGGAGTGCGGAAATTGAATATTGCATTTAAAAGTCAATTTCCACGATGGGATTACGCAAATCAGCCTCTCCCTGTTTCACCCTTTTGCTTCCATTCATCTCTCATTCATACTCCTCCACCTTGATGCATCTCTTCATTTGCTGTGGTTTACTCTATTCATTTGAAGACATCTTTTTTTTCTCCACACTCAACAGCCCGACTCATGTTTTTCCACTTTGCATTGTTACGTTGCCCCTGGCCAACCTGTGTGTGTGTGCTTGTGCGTGCGTATACAAATTTCTTGTCCAGGCTTTTTCAACCGCAAAAAAAAAAAGAAGAAGGAAAAAACAAACCGTAAAAGCTATTACTACTCTAAAATCTAATGCTTTTGGGCAATGCAATTTAACTATTAGAAGGGTGAGTTATTTATTTATCTTTCTATCTATTCATTTGTATTCAAAGAGGGGAAATTGGTGAAATTGTGCCTGTGAAGTGAATTGGGAGACTGAACAAAGGCACAAATTTACACCCCACAACCCCACCTCACCCTGAGTCAACCTGTCAGTCTGTCTCTCAACAGAAGTAAAAACATACTCTGAAGAAGAATCCTATACAGGTGTTGATAGACCTTTTGCCCCAACACTCTTTTGTATGGATTTAGGAAAACAATAAATGTAAATGCAGGAGCAAACATACACGGACTAAGATGTAAGACACAATTAGTGCTGTTGTGAACTTTGCTCAATTAGTAAGGTTGTGATATTCAAACATAAAGTATCAATAAGTAACAAAATATTATGTTATTTATCATTTGGTGTGTGTGTGAGAGAGGGTGAGAGAAAAAAATATATCAAGCCACATCCAGAAAAACAAAATTAAGGATAAACATCTTTAGTTTTTTGTTCTCTATGGCTCTGCCCATGTGCTCTGGTTAGTAACTGAAAAGTGTTGTTGTAGTAACACGAGGCTGCAGCTAACGCCCGACACAGCAGACACATTTAATCAACACTCACGTGCACACACAGACACAGACACACATTCACACACTACCTGCAGAGAAAAGAGCAATCTTAAAGGAATGTTTGGAGGACAGGATTTCTTGGTGCATTAAGTGCTGAGACACCAAAGTTGTACACGTGTTCCCAGAAAGAAGACAGGGAGTGAATTTGTTGGATTTCTGAAAGTTAATGATGAGAAATGTGTGTCTCAGAGTAATACCTTTAATGAAGACATGCAAATATATTTAGACTCACTTTAGGATTGCAATTTTTTGGGCCGATACCGATTTTCGATTTGCAGAGTGTTTGGATGGCCGATTCCGATTTCATTTTTTCCAAACCACTTTACAGCACACAAAATATTGCAATATTGTTTTTATCTTTCCTTTATTAGAACATTTTAACCAAGATACAACCAGCTTTTCAATAATCATCTCAAACAAACAAACAAAAACAGTGACACGGGTTAAGAAACATTTTCCTTTTTGCTCAAATATAACTTCAGGTACAGTATTAAAATGAATAAGTAAATGGACTTGCATTTGTATAGCGCCTTTCTAGTCATCTAGTGACCACTCAAAGCGCTTTTTTTTTACACTACGAGTCACGTTCACCCATTCACACACACATTCATAGACTGGTGGCCGAGGCTACCATACAAGGTGCCACCTGCTACTCAGGTTTAACACACTCACACACCGATGGAACAGCCATAGGGAGCAATTTGGGGTTACTTTGACATGCAGCCTGGAGGAGCCCGGGATCGAACCACTGATCTTTCGATTGGTGGATGACCCGCTCTACCTCTGAGCCACAGCTGCCTGTAAGAAGCCGTAAGGAAGGCATAAATAAATAAAAACATAGATAAATAAAATTATAATTCTTGGTGTATAGCATTTGTGGGTAATTTCTTGAATAGACAAAAAAGTAAGAGCTCCGCAGTTCAGTTTACCACGGACAATTAACAACTTTCTCCTTCTCTCTTTGGATTTGTGTGCATGAATGATTAAGGTGAGAAGCTGCCCATGTTTCACTTCCTCACATCGCCCAAGCTGTGAGTTGCACATGTGCGTGTGTGCGCGCTGCTGATGTTACATGATGTCAATAATGCTGCACGCCGGGAATTTGACCGGCGTTTTAAATCCGTATATTTTAGACTGACCGGCCAGTCGCAGGTCACGTGCGATCACGTGAAAACCGGCCCGATTCCAAGCACTGCCGATAAATCGGTGCAAATCTAAATACATTACATCTTGACTATGTAGGAGTCAAAGAGCTTTGCATCACAGTAGTGTAATCAAAAATATAAATTTAAAGACACATATCAATTCTGAATATTTGAGCTGTGTGATTTGGGAGAGGTAGATTTTTAACTATTTATTTTATCATTTATTTATTTCATTTTTATTTTCAACCAGATCTGTCACCACGGTGTGGGACGTGTGCGCAGTTGAACATGAAACAAATTATTTTGTGCCATAGATTAATGGCTTCAGGCAGATTTTGACTGGCGAATGGGCTGGGAGCTCCCCATTCTGCCAGCACAGAGGGTGCCTCAACACCATTCATCTGCACACACTCCCAACACCGCGGTGACATAGACCTGGTTGAAAATCAGCAAAGCATGCCTTTAATTTAATTAATATTTACTTTGATTTCTCTTGTATCATACAGTGTTCTGGATGTGGCTTGATATGGATTTGTGGCATCTTGTAAGGGAGCTGGGTATGTGTGACATTGACAACTGTGACTAAACTTGTTGAACGCTAAATATTTAACTGTGCTTGTGGCGGCCATGGACAACTTAAATGTAACACAAATGGACTACTGACACATGCTCCCTGATCTTTGAACTTTTCTGTAAGTTTCCCCCTGAAACTAAAGGTCCAAAGGAGTATAGTTTTATTGATATGTGTATATCACAAGCAAATCCTCTGTTTGACTTGAACTGGAAAAACAACCGATAAGCCCAAAATTGGCCCCCAGGTAGACAAAATATCACACTGTATGGGAATGAAAAATATATACACACTGGGTGGCAAATTGAGAGCCTATTAATAAACCCGGAAACTGTTTGTACATTATCTAATATACAGTAATACAGTGAATCCTGTCTGGCATTAAGGCCTGAGTCTTGTTTGATTAGAACTAATGAGAGAGCTTCAGAGCTGAGGAGATAGGTATATGTTTTTCTTTTCATGTCTTTGAGTTTCTAAATGTTGATGTTTTTGACAGTTTCTGTAATAGTTGTCTTTATGTCTTAAATTTCCATATTGTGTGTATAGGAGATAAAATCAGGGAGAAAATAGGAGGGATGGAACGTGCTAGATTTTGCTGCTTTTAAGCTGATTGAAAATATATGACAGTGGAAACGTATAATTAATTGATTGCTTATAATAGCACATTTTTGTGAAAACTTTGTGTATTATGGGAATATGGCTTTAGTATCCACTTCAATGATATTTATCTGTGAAGCGAACAAAATCCGAAACTCTGGCCTCCCCAGTCCTCTGCCACCCTTCACCCTCCCTCTCCTCCTCTCCTCGCTGCTTTCTTCATTTTCTGCACCTCTCCAGACGGCATCTCTCACCCGCTCCACTTTCCTCTCTGCTTGTTTACAGTAAGCAGGTCCGAGCAGGATGGTTTTACCTTTTATGGCCATTCCTCATCCACGGTAAAAGTGCACTAATACAACGGTATGTTACCCACCTCCCCCTCCTTAGTCTGACCTCCCAGATGGGGTACCAGGGTGGTGTGTGTTTGTGTGTGTGTGTGTGTATGTGTGTGTGCACAGACTGGATCACCAAGTCTGTGAAGCAGTCAATTTCTGATGTGCGGTAAAAGCACCTTTTTAAAATGTCTTACTCGTCCACACAGACAGATAGAAGGCTGAGGCGGAGGTTTGTTTTGAATGTCTGGCTGTATAAAAAGCTCCTCTCACAAGTGTTTAGGTTAGACCGAGGGTCCCTGTGTCTGACACACATACATATGCATTCATGCACGCTCACGCTCACAAAGCAGGCAGGTGTTATTGAGTAAGACCTGCTGTGAACACATCCAAGCATTTAAGGAAGGAATGAGTGTGCAGGCATAGTGGGCACAGTCATGTTTCAAAGCAATGTTAATCATAGTTTTATGCTTTAATAGGCAACACACATTTATCAGTACTGAGTTCACTTCACACAGTTGGCACAGCAGAGGTCAGTGTGGATGAAACTATGGATCACTTTCAGTTGCTTTGACGCAAAATGCATTTAAAAGATGACCATGTGTATATGAATTCCTCTCTACGTGTTACACTGAATTTGTGGAGAAAAGTTTGCTGTTCTCACATACCTCTATGGTGACTGGAGAATCCAAAAAACATTCTTCATAAATTGAAATCAATGGGGACCACATTTAACAACAGCAAAACTATCACTCGCACAACTCAATAACGTGTTATAATCTAAGTCTTACTTATCCAGTTGTACACTCAGTACTTCCCAAACACATGCATTTAGGACGCTCAAGAGTGTTAACTTTTGTGACTGTGACAAGGGACGTTGATAAGGGAGGGGCAGGGCCGGCAGAATTAAAACTCAAATGTGGCTGTCAGGCGTTACAACACCCTTATAATGCAGAATTGATGCCATGGGCCAAATTTAAAAACAAAATTGTCGACTTAAAAGAAGAAATAGAAAATAAATGTCTTGCAAAAAGGGCACTTATCTAGTCAAAGGGCAAAAGGGCCTGTTTCTCTTGCAATACACCTGTAAGAAGTGTTGATCTTGAAGTGTTTTGGTTGCAACAGTGCATTTTGAATGTTTGTTTCCCCATTGTGCTGAGCTGCATGTCTCCAAGGAGAACCGTCTGAACAGGTTTTGAAAAAGTGAACGCATTATAGAGAAATGTGTGTTACCAGTTGTGAATATATGAGGACGACATTTACTCCTTTTCTCACTTGAGCTCTATCATTCCAACCTACACAGTGTAGCATCAATTCAAACCCTTCAGGCCCTCTCCACTGATGCTGTATGTCAAGGCCGTCATGTTGGCAGGAGCCATCTCATAGATTTCTCGCTGTCACTATGAGCCACAAAGGCTTCTGGTAAAAGTCATTCAAGAAATAACGGTGTGTGTATGGGTGTGTGAAATGCCTCTGTGAGTGTGTTTTATTGATATATGTCTGCTTGGGGCCTGTATGCGAGGTCTTAAGTTAGCCACACGGTGTGTGCTCTGGGATCTGACCTCCACTGGTTATGAAAAGTCAGTGTGTATGTTTGTGGGTTTTGTGTGTGCGTGTGCGTGCATGTGCTGTGCTTGTCTGCGTGCATGCATGTGTGTGCGTGTGGCTCTGGAATGCCAGTGTCAAGGGCCTGAGAAACAGCCATGTACAAACAAACATAGGCTCGTCTTTCCCTGTTGCCCTCCTCTGGTCCCTATCACTCAAATGAAAACACACACACACACACAACCACACATGTGCACAGACACAGTGTGGTTGCATGGGAGCGGTGTTTATTGTCCCAGTGTTAACTAACGTTGCTGCCATATCTGGCCTCTGTAATTAGATTTACCTTTCCGTGTTTTTCTTTCCTTTCATTCAGCCCTTTCTTGCCTTTTGCTTTCACTGTCTCCATCAAAGCTGTTTTTCTTTCACGAGCAGCCTGTGCAGAGAGAAGGGGTGAAGGAAAAGAGGAGAGGAGGATCCCACCTCCACCTCCTCTCTTTGCTTTACATCTTATTCTATATTTTCCTGTTTCTCTTTCCTCCCCCTGACTCTGTCACCTGTCCTCTGCCTCCTTGTTCCGTGGGAACAGCAGCACCCTGCGGTTCCTCCCAGAGCATTGCCGACGGGATCCTCACCCTCACCTCACCTGGAGGGATGGGATACCTTGCTGTGGGGCACACACACACACACACACACACACACACAAATCCCCACAACACAAACATACAGGTACATTTCAGGCTGAGCAGGCACTCGATGGGTCCCTCTCAGTCCCCACTGAGTGCGCAATGCCTCTGCAGCGCAGCTGAAAGCGAGTGTGTTAGTGTGTGTTTTCCCCACAGAGCTGAGGTTGCAACCTACTGTCAGGGGAAATGTTGTGATCTCTCTATTGTTGTTTTGCCTTTTATCCGTTCCCTCCTTCCATTATGTCTCTCTGCTCCTCGTCAACTGGTCCCGGATGCTTTGGGATGTAGAAACAAACACACACACACACACACATTCACTTAGAGTGTACACAAGTGCTCACCGAACCAATACACATAGCAGTTGTAAACCAAAAAGTTTATTTTAATACTCATTATCTTGTGACCCAGGAGAGAACACTTGCACAAAGTTTTGTTTAAAGTAAACGGTAATGTCTCACTCTGTGTGTGTGTGTGTGTGTGTTTCTGTTTGTGTGCGTAGGCGGCTGATTTTAGCAACACTCGTTTTAGTGACACAGTCTCTGGTTCTGTTTTGGAAAGAAAACCTAAAAATGTCCCAGTGCTGGTTGAAGTGACCCTGAAGTGCCCGCTGTAAACTCCTCTTATGGTAGTGTTACGGCCATGTGTACAGTACTGTGTGTGTACGTCTACGTGGGCTATGCCACTTTGTTTTCCCCTCTGGATTTAAAGCCTTACATGGATACAAACAGACACCAGAAGCTACATGGAAGTTCCCCTGACAGGTTTTTGTTGTGTGTTCATATACGTGTGTGTGTACAAACCTTAGAGGCCTATGGGTGACGGCTACCATATCAAAGGTTCACTGAGCAGGGATTAGATATCACTCCCCCGCTGAAGAGGGTTTGGTCGTGTTTAGAAGTGACAACAATAGGTGGCAAAGCATAAGACTGTTACTAGAGGGGCGAAACCCAGTCCGCTATGCCCTGAAGTACATTGGTTTTAATCTTCCCAGTTTAAATTTGAAGGGCTTGCTCCTGTCTGCCGTCCGCTCTCCTTTTTTCCTGCCATTTTCACCTGGCCTGCTCTTGTTTTCAGTCTGTCTTTGAATACTGAGACACATGTCTGGAAGTACCAGAATGAAAGACAGGAGAGTTGAGTGCAAGAGGGAATAAAAAAAGAAAACTACTCAACTGCCCCCCTTCTCTCCCTCCCTCTCCTCCTCCTCCTCCTCCTCCCCCTCAGCCCTCCCCTCCAGGGAATGTTTTGGGGCCCAGCTCATATTTTGTTTGCACAATGCATTCCTGCAGGCTCTTTATTTATGTCAATCTTCCTTTTGATCAGAGTCCGGTTACCACCGGTTACCCACTCGCTGCTCCTGTGAGTGAAGGAACCCACCTGTGATGCAGGACTGTGTGTGTGTGTGTATGTGTGTGTGTGTGTGTGCAGGAGTCTGGGGCCTTCGTTCCAGGGCAAGTTTACCGTCAATTAATATGGCTAAATGATTCCCTCACATGGTAAAGTATTTATGTAAGGTGATCTGGCTGGTGGCGGAGCCCGGGACATCTGGCTGTGATCTACACCACAGATGGTTCTACCTGCTCACACACTAGCTTCACACACAAACACACACAAAGTCTGGAGGTGGAGAGGTGAGGGAGACGTTTTGTGTGTGAGCGTGTGCGCGGTGAACTGTGTGTGTATGTGCTGTACATTTTAGGTGTTAGTGCCCCGACTGCGGCTGCTAAAAAGGAAATGGTGAAGTCAAGCCTTTCAGTGGGATGCACGTACACACTGCTGAGAGAAGAGGTCACGCATGCTTGACTTCTGGGCTTGGTTAGGAGAGCCAGAGCTTTGAGTGTGCACATGGACAAATTAGAAACAGAAAAAAAACCAACAGATTTTGGGGAAAAACTTTTTAGAGATTGTACTTTATGGAGTATATCCTCTCCTAAAGAAAATGGAAAGAAAACAAAACAGCTTAACAAGTAGGAAAAAGCACGCAGACAACTGTATGCAATATGAACTTTAATACATCCCTATCTATCTAAACAATTTGATGTAAATATAGTTTCCCCAAATTGTTCACATTGCTGTTTGTAAATGATTTGCTCCATGATGTATCTTGATTTTCTTTCGTAAGCATATGTATTCAGAGAGGATGCTGTCTGATGGGTGTCACATGGGTTATGATCTGCATTGATCTGATAGATGCACAATATAAGTACAGTATTTACCTTGCCCACCTTGGGGTTCCCTGCTGCCTAAGTTATTATTATTATTATTTTTTACAATACTTGTAAGAGAAGGATTATATTCATCACCATCATTATCATGATGAGGGGAAGGAGTGTTGTTGCTTCTATCATCATCTTATTTGGGAAAATTATGTTAATAAATTTTTCATATTCACAGTATAACAAACACACAGAGACAAGTCTTTCAACATCCCTACCACCAGATAAATTAAATTAATGATGGCACAGTGGTACAGTGGTTAGCATTGTTGCATCACAGCAAGAGGGTTCCTGGTTCGAACCCTGGCGTGGAGGAGCCCTTCTGTGCAGAGTTTGCATGTTCTCCCTGTGTCAGCGTGGGTTTTCTCCAGGTACTCCGGCTTCCTCCCACAGTCCAAAGACATGCAGGTTAACTGGTGACTCTAAATTGCCTATAGGTGTGAATGTGAGCGTGAATAGTTGTCTGTCTCTATGTGTCAGCCCTGTGATAGTCTGTCCAAGGTGCACCTCCACTCTTGCCCCCCCACAACCCCCAACAGGATGAACAAAAATGATAGAATTAAATAAATAAATAAATAAATAAAATAAGATAGCAAATTTAAATGGACCTATCTATGCCATCAATGGATCCCAAGTCCTGTCAAACAGCCCTGGGCTAACTCTTGGCATAGTTTATTTTCTCCAAAGGAGCACATGAATTTACCTCATTACTGCACTGAGTAATATTAGTGGGATCCTCATGATTTCACTCAGATGAGATGCATCTTTTAGCAGCTGTAATTACTAGGCTAACAAAACCCCTTATCCATTGAGAAGGAAGATTCAGATCGGTCAGGTTCCCCAACTTTGTAGTCACAGGAGATAAAGATTCCTAATCTCCAGCCACCACAGTCTTAGCTCAAAACAAGACCACTCCTTATATACAAACAAATGTACCAGTCTCCAGTTTGCAGTGGGGGCAGAGAGGGGAAGAATGGGCTTTAAAATGGTCCAGGCTCTGTGGTGTAAGATATACTCTGTGTATAAAATTGTAATTGCAGAGTTTATACCTGGGCGTCTGTCGTCTTTGTCAGCATCATCATCATTGTCAGTGTCGTTATTGCTGCATGACGTGTATCATATGTGCTAGGGTTTGTATTTTGTTTGTTTAACTGTGCTGTGACTGCATTTATTCAGTTTTCAGGCAGTTGCCGATGTTTGCTTAATTATAAAGTCTGCCTATAAAACTTTGCAATGACAAGTGTAATAACCATAAACAGCATGAATTTTATAAAAGATACAGCTTATATACCGTAGGGTGAGATACATTAAAAATAAATCTATATGTTATAAATAATATAAGAAACTTTGTTGTAATGAAAAACAAAATGACAGATAAAATGAATTAAAATTAACACCTCATAGAGACTACAGAAATACAGCAGCTTTATGTTTTGCTAATTTCTGTAATGGCAATTAGTTTACGCATTTAACTGAAGATGTAGTGACTGATGCTTTTTATGGGCTAATCCTTTAGTTCTTAGCTGATGTTGATTCACATTCATAGCATAGAAAACAAGCTCATATTTACACACACACACACACACACACATATATATATATATATATATATATACTGATAATGAGACTGATCTTGTATGGCATTTACATGAAACAACCAGTAACAGATTTTTTCCTGCATAGATGGAAATGGTGTGTTTGTACTTACCCTTGATGTTATGTTTAATGAAAGCTGAATGTTTTATAAGGACATGAGTGTGCTTTAAAAATCGGCAAGGCCAATGTGTGATGAAAAGGAATTGATGCACAGACGTACCAAAGATATGTTTTGAAACAGTATCACTGTTTCATACTTTGTCCACCAGAGAGTAGTGTTAGGTTTATTCTGCAGCTGTAAAATGTCCTGTTCAGTACATTTGTTGGTCGCAATTGTTAAATTGTTTGTAAGGGAGCTATGTTAAAAATGTTTTATTTATGTTATGTGTTGTGCGGAGAATATTGATATCGGCCGATATATATTAGTATCTGAATTTTTTAAAGGTTTATTATGCAGAAATCGTCTAATTGTGAACACAGTATTCAAACTTGGCCCCTCCTCCCTACACTGCTTGTACGTACTCAAGTAATTATTGTAGTAATGTTGCATTTGTTGTAATGGAAAAGCTATTAGCAAGCTAACTAATGCTGGCTGTACACCAAAAGACTTTTGAAGCAGTTTCACTGTCGCAGACAAATTTCCAATGTTGGAATAAAAGCATTAGAGTTTTACCTCAGATGGCGTGTGCTCCCGTGATCTTCATCATTTAGTGTAAGGTAGACATAAAACTCAGTCTGAGTTTTTTCTCATCTTGACGTCCAGACAAAATCAAACATGTTATATATTATCATAAGTTTTTTTCTTGGTTCATGCAAACACTAAAGTGAACATTGTCAACAACCAATAGCTGTGCTCTCTCCTGCACCAAACAGGAAGCAGCAAAACAGGTAGACCGTAAACTTGGAGGGGACTCCGGAGAGATGCAAGATCATGAACAAGTCTCGGTTCTCTTGCACTCTGTAAAAGAAAGAGAAAATGGTGGAGTTGTGGAATGCGTAAAACAAAAATCCTTGTTTTATTCGGCATGTATCTGATCCAACAATCTGCACTTATTTTATAGAGAAACCTTCATTTTTGAAACAGTCCACCGCTCTTTCCCACGGTCCCCTCCCACTAAAATAATACAGCTAACCAATGGAGGCAGGTAGCGAGTTGAGGCGACAGAATCTGAAATGTAACAAATAAAATTTATCTTTATATTGATGCCGCATTGGGGCCTCAGTAGTGTAGTGGTTAGAGCAAAGGCATGCGGTCACAAGAGGTTCCCACCGCCGAATCAAACAGGATCAGATTCCTTAAGGAGTCTTCAGGATAAGAGAGTAACTCCGGAATCTGAGCCAAGTCCTCAATGAGGGTGCGTCTCAAGCCCGTTGTAGATGGGTGGTTCCAGACGTAAAAGCGGATTCATTGACAAGAATACTATATACAGTGGTGTGAAAAAGTGTTTGCCCCCTTCCTGATTTCTTACTTTTTTGCATGTTTTCCACACTTAAATGTTTCAGATCATCAAACAAATTTAAACATTAGTCAAAGATAACACAAGTAAACACAAAATGCAGTTTTTAAATGAAGGGTTTTATTAATGAGGAAGAAA
>NC_065529.1:16631419-16637646 GCF_006386435.1 Epinephelus moara
TTGATTGCAGTAGTTGCTGCTAAGGGTGGCCCAACCAGTTATTAGGTTTAGGGGGCAAACACTTTTTCACACAGGGCCATGTAGCTTTGGATTTTTTTCTTCCTCATTAATAAAACCCTTCATTTAAAAACTGCATTTTGTGTTTACTTGTGTTATCTTTGACTAATGTTTAAATTTGTTTGATGATCTGAAACATTTAAGTGCGGAAAACGTGCAAAAAAGTAAGAAATCAGGAAGGGGGCAAACACTTTTTCACACCACTGTATGTGAATACTTAACATATTACGCCTTCTATCATGTGTAAATAGAATTGTGTTTTTGCGGGCACATAAGGAATGGTTAATGGAAAAAATCTCTAAAGGAATCCAGTTGTAGTTTTGCAAATAGTGACCCTGCAAGATCTCCAGTCTCTGCAAAATCTTATAGTGTGTGATCAGTGTGATTGTTTTTAGATGCGAGAGGGTGTCAGACTTTGGTGTTTTTAAAGTCCTCTAGTGTGTAGTAGGCATAAACCAACTGCTGGCAACAACCTGTCCAACAGAAAACAGGCCATCACTCTTCATCCTCGTCCACCGCCACACACTTCAAGTGGGTTATAAGTGGTGATTGAGAGGTTTAACTTTTGTTTAAGTCTAGACATTGTGTTGCAGGTAAATCCTGCATGCTTTACCTTAAAACTCTCAAATGTCGATATCAGAATCTGTCTCAAAAATCCTGTATCAGTAAGGCTGTAGCTGTCACGGCTTGAATTGAATGTTGTGTTATGAGCTGTTACACCATATATTTGGTGTTCAATCCATGCGCTACAATTACCCTGAACATTTTCTGCTGAACGCGATTGCAGCAATTTTGATGGAAGGTTTAACTGAGCCTACAGAGACACTAGACTCGACAGTAAGATTTTCCAAATCCAGGGAAAACTTGGAAAGGGAAAAGTGAAAGAATAATGCCATTACTCTATCAGTAAGTGCTGCTGAGGCGATTCCCCTCTGACTGCTGCTCGGTAGACACCAGTTGAAGCATGTGGTCGTACTGGGCAGCTTCCAGGTGTCAAAGCGTGTCCTTGTATAAATGTGAAGTGAGGCAGTGATGGAAAAGACGCAGTTAGACAACTTTCCTTAGATGAATAAAGATGAAAATACCAAAGCAAACATGACTGAAATTCTGATTTGCTTCGCTATGTCTCCCTCACGGACGATGTTCATCTTTGTCCTGCTCTTGGTTTGAAGAGAGATGGATGCCAGTGAATCTTTCCTTGAAACCAGCCTTCTGCTCTCCACTCTTCCTCATCTCCCCCTCCTCTCCATCCCTCCATCCTGAAAGAGCCCTCAAGAGATGTGTGTACCCTCTTGCCGCCCGTATCCAAATAATTAATCCAAAGCAATTACTCTCCTCCTTCATCTGTCCGTCGGCCCGCTAACAAAACATTTCGACACGTGTCCTCATCACTCCCCTTTAATTAAGGCAGCACTATTTATCACTCCCCTTTAATTATCCTAGCCTGTTTATCAGTCTGCCTTTAATGGAATAGGCACCAGAGAGATACTCGTACAAAACACACCCCGCTACGCTTTCCTCGCTTCTGCCAGTTTTGAACTCAAGAAGAAGAAAAAAAAACAACAAAAAACAATTAGTCAAGGCACGAAAGAAAGCAAAACAGAGAATTAAAAAAGAGGGAGAGGAGAGAAACTCGGAGAGCTGAAGGAGATATAAGTTGTTGTTTTGCTTCCTTCTCTCGGCAATCAGGGTGATGGCCACACTCGCACACTCCGCTGTGCTTTTGTTCCCCTCGCAGAAAGCTTCCGCAGACTCCATGCAGTTCACACTGAGTTCAAACACACACACACACACACACACACACACACACACACGCACACACAAACTGAGATCAAACACACCTCCACAATAGTTCTTTTGTGTTCAGTAACCATGGTTTCTGTCAGGTTTAATGCCTAGCAACATGTGTCACGGGGCAACCACTCACTGAGGAGGGGAGGGCCTCTGGTACACTTCATAACAGCACAAGTGTTTGACCATGAAACAAATTTTACTATCGTGGCACTTGCTTAGAGGAGCTGAGTTTGAACATGGCAGTAGGAGTTAGTTTTTTTAATACCTCCACACCGGTGACAGCCGTGGCCTGAGGGATTATGTTTCCGGGTTGTCCATCCGTCCATCTGTCCCATTCTTTTGAACATGATATCACAAGAGCAGCTTGAGGGAATTTCTTCAAATTTGGCACAAACGTCCACTCAGACTCAAGGACGAACTGGTTAAATTTTGGTGGTCAAATGTCAAAGGTCACTTCTGGACCTCATAAAACACATTTTTGGCCATAACCCAAGAATTCATATGCTTTTTACTTCACACCAACATCTAATAGAATAAAATGATGAAGTGATGACATTTTATATCCAAAAAATCAAAGGTTGGGTTCGCTGTGACATCATAATGTTCTGAGAAAACACTTTTCTGGCCATCACTTTACGTCATAACTGAGGAACACAAGGGGAGACATTTGGTTGGATACTGATTTGGTGACATTAATCTTAAAACTGTGGTGATTGTATAGATCTAGATCTGCATTTGAAATTGTCATGGCTACAACTTCGTGTTCTCTCTTGTTCCTCTGGTAGTCCACCGCCAATCTCGCAACCCATCAGCTATCAGTCTGACAACTACAAAGCCTCTGGTCAATATTCCAGGCTGATCCAGTGTAGCCAGCAGATACCTGAGCCAAGCCCTCCTCTTCCTGCTCCAGTCATTTTGGCTAATCTCTATCAGCCAATATCTGCATTTCATTCTGGTAAATTTAAAAGAAGCTAATATAAATCTACCTTGTCGTGAGACGATGGTCATTGTATTCCAAGACAATATTTCGGCCAGTGTGTTGCGCCTTTCCTTGACTGTTTGCCTGCCATTCAGACATGATTGATCATTACTCCTTGGACTATGAATGGAAAACAGAACACTTCTGATACCAAAATTGTCCCATCACTTTCAGAATCTCTCTTTAGAGGTTTGTCTACCACAGGCTTATTGGTTTTACTGATGTTGAGCTTTAGGTGATAGTCATTGCACTGTGATGAAGCAAAGTCCTCTGTACTCCTCTGTAAATATGGACTCAAAGTAAAGACAGCATGTTTCTTACTGGCAATTCTTCATTGGAATCCTACATGTCAATATAGTGAAAACGTCTGTTTAACCATAAATACACTCAACACCTTTTACTAAATTCAAAGTCTTCACTACATACAGTATGAGACTGGACAGACATGATGTAACTGCAACTCGACTGGTTGGTCGAGGCATACAACTGCAAAGTGGTAATACGTCAGTCTCTATCTACACATAGAGGCTGAGTGTGAGTATGGAATGGTTGTGTGTGTGTGTTCATGTGCAGCTGATGTGTATTATGGACCACAGGAAAGACCATGTTTTGCCTCTCCTCACAAGCTGCATATTAACAGAGTTGTCCATCAGCCTTTAACCAGCTCAGACAGAGGAGAAACCCACAGGAGAAGGGAGGCAGCTCCAGAATCACTCCCAGATAGAGAGCTCCTCCCCTGAATCCACAACTTACAGGCCAGGCTGAGGCTGGCTCAGCCTGGGAGCAATTTGGTGAATGTAAATTGTAACCACACATAGGTTGGACAACTAGTAGGGTCTCACACATACACTCATGGACAAACACACGCACACACACACACACAAGCTGCTGGTAGGGTCAGAAGTCTGGGTGTCACACCCTGTCATTGCAGATTAAGTTATGCAAAGTGAGGTGGTCGGGCAGCCAACCCCTAGGGCTTAACAAGCAGGAAACACTAATTGGGTCGGCTTGCTGATTGCTATAATTGCTACTGTGTGTGTGTGTGTGTGTGTGCGTGTGTGTGTGTGTGTGTGTGTGTCTGCACATGCCTGACTGCTGAGAGAGGAGGGCTGAACAACCTGCTAGGTAACATGGCAGCTTTCAGCATGGACCACTACCCTCTGAGGAGAAGAAGATAAAGGAGATGAGGAAGAGGAAGGAGAGGGAGAAAGATAAAGCGGGGGATTAAAATTATCATAGGTCAGGAATTACACGGAAATTCACGATAAACAATAAAAACTCATTTCACAGTTTATTTTTCATGTGATGAAGTTATGATTGAAGAAAAGTCCATGCTTTTCTCAAATAAACAAGATGTTTTGAACATTACAACACAATATGTGCACAAAACTGTATCAGTCTGCAGCATTTTTCCATTTGAGAAGCTCTCAAAATCATCATATGAGGCTTTCAGACAAGTCAGTCATGATTCAGCCACGAAAAACAACTGATCAAAGCGTGTATCATTTACATTGTCATAACAGATTTGTTGTTAGTAGTTGATAAAACACACCTTTTGGGTATTTTAAAGATCCAGTGTATAGGATTTAGCAATCACAAACCGCAGGGTTAGGCGTAGAAAAAAGCATCATGGTTTGGCTTGAAATAAATCCATTTGTTATTGAGGTAAGTGGCATATTTCACATGACATACGTCACGTAACATAAGTCGACAAACTATGTTGTATGCATCGGGCACGAACACAGTTTGGTGTTTGACCCATCCACCCAAGCGGACTTTCTTGCTCTTTATATGATCTTGCCTGACTTCCTCCTTTGCTCCTGTAATGATTACTACAGCTACAAGAGGTTGCTGCCTAATGTAAAAAAAAAAAAAAAAAAAAAAAAAAAGTAAATAAGGGTGGTAATTTCTGCTTGTTAAAACACCCTATGTGGCTGTATTTTGGAGGACAGTCTCAGATTTATGGTGTCCAGTCCGTGGCACCAGATACTGCACATACCCTAGGTGCTTTATCCAGAAATTTATAAAGCAAAGCATAAAGTCATCCCTTTCAGCCACTGCAGCGTACAGCCTCCCTCTTTCATCCATTAAGCAAAAACTAAGGAAATCTTTTATTTATTGAGGTCATAAAGCCCTTAAGATCATTGCATTGGACACTCACCATGATCACTTAAAAAAATTTGTCTTTATTAAAGGTTTTATAACTAAACAATAAAGAATAATCCTGCATAGTGCAACTGAATTTTTAACTGACGCAAACTGAGGTAACATGATATGAGAAACATCTGAAATATGTCATAATATTCTTATTGCAGAGAAATCAGCCTAAGTGTATTCTGATATAATAAAAGATTCATCAAGTGTTGTACAAACCTAATTATGCTAAATATGTTTGTTAGCTATATAACTGTGGCATCAAAAATGTCTCTCCAAATTTCACAAATGCATCAGATGCTTTCTGAGTGTCACACTCTTCTGAATGGCATCCTTCAGAGCCATGCCACAGCACAATGACACCACACACTGCTAATTCATTAAGTGCATCCCATTCTTATGCTTTAGTTAAAAGTAAAAAGAGCATCCGGCTTCACTTGGAGAGGAGATATAAGGATTCAGACAGAAAAGTAATCATGACGAAAACATTATTGTCAGTCACACATTAATGCTAATAAACCCCGAGGCTAGTGTGCTTATTAAATTGAAATAGGCTGCATCGAGTTGCGGTCTACGGCAAAATAATTTCTGCAGAGTTTTGCTAGACTGATGTAATTGTGTATTGATGGAACCAGCTTGTGTGCACACAGGTATGACCTCTCAATAGCGTCTCATCCAGCCAGCTAAGCCCTATTGCACATCATTGTAGGAGAGAGCTTGAAGAACTAACGCAGTGCATGATGATGATGTTTTGGTAACCTGAACACAAGTCTAGAGAATCAGATTCAGAATCAGAGTAAGATTTATCACCAAGTCAGTTTTTACTTACAAAGAATTTGCTGTGGTCTTAAGTATGTATGATTGATAAAAATTAAATAAGATACATTATACAGAGAGATAAATGTATAAAAGTACCTTAAAAAACTCCTCTCTGATGTTGTATTCACAGAAATAATCTGCTCAAAATTCATCCCCATCACTTGTTTCCTGCAGTTTCTGCAACTTCCAGTTATTGCTCTTTCTGTTTGAGTTAAGGCCCTGATCACACGTAAAGCATTATAGCAGCTGTAGATGCCTTTTTTTAAACAGTTTTTAAAGCAGCTGTGCAGAACTTTTTACCATTAATAAAACTGTCCCTAGTTCATATCACCCCCCCTTGAAGATCCGCATATTTATTTGAACCCAACAGCGACAAAAAAGCCTTTCTCTATATGGCTATTTAGCGTAGCCTCGCTCGGGTCGG
>NC_065529.1:16638538-16653538 GCF_006386435.1 Epinephelus moara
TGTCTCAATATGAAAATGATAGAGAAAGGGCATAACTCCCAAATCGTCTGAGTATTCTTTTCACATAATAATGCGGACTCAGCAGATGACTTCCGAACATACACGGCTGCTTCTCATTGTTTCCAGTAGCACAACAACGGTTACTACATTACCCAGAATAACTTGAGGCTCACACTACTACGGTAGCCTTAGTAGCTCAAAATACACAACAGATTAGATCAGAACAGAAAAACAACAGGAGAATTTACTGAGTAATTTTGCTGTTTCCACTAATTACTTGGACTGACCTGACGTTAGTTAATCCTCTCGCTCTCCAAAACAAATGCATGCGGTAATTGCCGGTTGCAGTTGAGATTTTACGACACCAGGCTGTGGGTGTCATACCGCTTATAATCAACGAAAACGAAAAGTTCTGCACAGCTGCTTTAAATGAGATTTTTGCTCATGTTTTTTGCGTGGCACCTGGTATTTTTGCCGGAGTGTTTATTTTCCCAGCGGCATTCAATTACAAAAAGGCTGTGCGTTGCGCCTCACATTTTGCAACCTGCAAAATGCTTTCTGTGTGATCGGGGCCTAATTGTACATTTCAGCAGTTGTTCTGTACTGTTATACATTAAAGATATTATGTCATATCTTTAAAATATGTCACTAAGTCATGGGTTGTCAGTTTACTCAATAATAGAAAAGGGATCCCTTAAGAAAAAAAGGTTGTGAACCACTGATCTAAGAAAAGGAGTGTTCATTTTCTACATGAATTAATGAATGGTTAAATTTTACTTTCACTACGCCTGGTGCTCTGCTGCTCTGTCTGTGCACAGAATACTCTCGGTGCTCCAGGAGTGTGGAGTTCTCAATAACGGAACTATTAATATATATATATATCTATATATCTATATCTATATCTATATCTATATCTATCTATCTATCTATCTATCTATATATATGTACATATATATATATCTATATATATATAATTCAACAGCTCTCTCAAGTACAGGTCCAGCTCTAAAAATAGAAAATCAGTATGCGGACACATATAAAAGAATGTGTGGGAAACCCTGAAACTTTTGCATACAGATATTTCAGAATACTCATTTTAGCTGTATTATCTTGAATACTATTTTGTCTTGATCCTTTTTTATTTTTTATTTATCCTTTACACAGAGAGGAGCTTCCCACCACTGGTCAGCCTAATCAAGAATTTGAAAGTTTGTGTCCATGCATGGTTCATCTCAAAATATTCTTTCCTTTTGCTCTCTGCATTATCTTTTTTGTTCGTTCTTCACACTAAGGACAAGGTTTCTGTCCCTCCCTCCCTCTCAACCCCTCTCTCTCCCACACACACACACACACACAAAGAGGCGTCCTAACCTACACCGTCTCTCTGCCTAACTTCCTTATTTAATGTGCTTTGGATGGTTCCACTTGTGGAGCTGAATGAACCAGCACACTCCTCTGGTCCTAATTGCCTGCTTTCGTCAGCCCTTCCCTGACACGCTCACACACATCCACACAACCCCTCGTGCACTCACGCACTCTCTGTGAGGTGCTAGCGCCCAGCATGGCTAACGATGCACAGCTACAAAGGCAGCATTGGGCCCAGTTACTCCGTTAGCCAGTCTCTGTGCAAGTGCTCCCAGCAAGCGTGCTGGATTTTAGGGTTTAGCGTCCCACTGAGACAGAATAATGAGTGTATGTTTCTAATCTGTGTGCATGGCTGTGGTTGTGCATGTGTGTTTGTGTGCAACTGCAATGCTGGAGAATAATGAGTGTGTGTTGCTAATCTGGGCCCTAGGAGACTACCTCTCCCTGCTCCTCTCACACTGTCTCAAATCAGCGGCCTCTCTCTCACTCTGTCTCTTCTCTCCTCCTCTCACTCTCTGTATGTAGGCTAATTTAGCGCTGGCTTTGATGCGTTCTCCTGCGGGCCTGCGTTTCTCATATCCAAATGCAGGGATTAGCCGTCTTTTATTCTCCAAAGCCCATCTCATCCTGTTCTCCCTCTTTCTGTCTGCTTGCCGTCTCCCCGACCCTTGGAAACAGTAGCAGGGACTTAACAACCTGACAACAACTGCTTTGTTGTTGTGTTTTTGTGTATCGGTTGTTAGCTTAGGCGCTTAGGCCTTTGTGGGCCTGGTGTTTGCATGTGCGTTCTGGGGATACGTGTCAGGAGGGAGTGGGATGTAGGGGAGATTTGCCAGGGATGACAGGAAATAAAGATGAGGAGAGGTGAGGAGAGAAAAGAAGATGGAAGAGGAGAGTAATTTAACAGCCACTATCTTGTTTTAAGATTCATTAGGAGGAATAATGGGAAATTATGTGGAACTAAGTTACGTCTCTGGGTGACATCATGAATCCCTTTGTAGCAAGCTTTGTGCTGGTATTTCTCCATGTTTGTGTGTGTGTGCAAGTGTGTTTTTGTGTGTGTGTGTGTGTGTGTGTGTGAGAGTGAGAAAGAGATGGCAGGTCTCTTGGTGATATTCTAAATCCCTTTGTAGAGACAGGGACTGTCACTTCTGAGCGTGTGCGTGATGAAAGTGAGTGTTAAGCAGCAGACGCAGCCAGCATGCTCCCACAGAGACAACACACACACACACACACACACACGCACACCCTCACACCCATAGATTGAGAAAAAGTCTCTTGATGATCTTTCAACAGATCTGCAGAAGTGGCTTAGGCAGCTAGTGCACCTCTGGGACCCTTCACAGACTTAGACACCACACACACAGACACACTCACACACCTTTCAAACTCATACAGCACTCAATCAGACACACGGTGCTTAATTTGTATATGAGGGTCACAGAGTGGCTACTGACCTGATGGGTCAGTGGTGAGATAAATACTCACAGTGCACGTCAAACACAGCCAAACACCAACTGCAGCCCTTAATACAATCATTATAAACAGTGCTGTGTAACTTCAGCCCATCTGTTAGCAGGACTAAGATCTTATTAACTGCGGGCTTGTTATTAAGAAATTAGTAAAAGTTACAGGATAATTTCCTGACAAACAGTTAAAAAAAAAAAAAGATAAAGACATTTTTTACTGTAATATAATTTGAAAAGTACAATTATAATAATTTTATAATACATTGTTCTCAGCATTTCTTCCTAGTTTTTAAAAAAAATAATTTTCTAATAATTTCCCCCCTCTCTTTCTTTTCTTTTTTCAGGTTATTGTCAATTTTACTATTTTCAATTTGCAGGACATTTCTTGCCAAGTTGCTTATTGCCTTTTTAGCACTTTTTTGAAAGAAACCAAACCAATCTGCTCAGGCTTCAATGGTCTAAATGCTTGTGAAAGGCACCTGAATGCAGCACAAGAAAACTGATTTCTCTCTAGGTTTCAAAGGGTTAAGCCTTAATCAAATGTAAATGGGTGAGAAATATAAAAATTAGCACAGTCGCACAGTTGTCACAAATGGGAAAATTAGCTGTAGAGACCAAAACTGCTGTTTGTACCAGGCTGTAAACATGTTTATTTCTGCTGTAATGTTGGGCATTTTAACATGGTGGTATGTGGGGATTGATTTGCTTCTGTAGCCAGCCTCAAGTGGCTGTTCAAAGAACTGAAATTTTTGACACTTCCATGTTGGCTTCATTTTTCAGCCCCGGAGGTTGCCACTTGGGCAGACTCAACCTGCATACCACCAACCTTATATCTCACAAACACCTTGAGAGATTTTCTTAAGATTTGGCAGAAACTTTCACTTGGACTTAACGATAAACTTAGATTTTGGTGGTCAAAGGTCAAAGGTCAAGGTCAGTGTGACCTCACTAAATGTGTTTTTGGCCACAACTCAAGAATTCTTACATTAATTATGACAAAATTTGACACAAATGTCTAAAAGGATATAACGATGAAGTGATGACATTTTATATCCAAAAAGTCAAGGGTCAACTTCACTGTGACATCATACTATTCTGCATATAACTCTTTTCTGGCCATTACTCAATGTCATGTCTCAGGAAGAGAAGAGGAGACATTTGGTCAGATACTGAATTGGGGACACTACCACCTTGAAACTGTGCTCAGTGTCACCATAACAACAGTCACCCAAGTCAAAATTCTAACTAATCAGAAACAATATCATCATCGTCATCATCATCATGCTACTCCTGTTTCTCCTCTGTGTCTCTGTGTCTCTGTCTCCATGTCGTTGTCATGTTGTGGCTGTAGGAGTCTCTTGGTTCTTTGCTCTGTGTTGACTGTGATTGAGGGTGACCTTTGACCTTTCTGGCTCTATGGAATTCCATACATGGTGCGTCTGTGACCCTCCGACCTCCAGCTGCGCTCTGATTCTATTGGCTGAAAGGCTCCCTGTTGCTTACAGCAAAGTGCCGCCAGTCAGAATCAAGGAGGTCAAAGGTCGAGACTCGTGGAAATGAGACTATGGAGTACGGTCAGCCTTTTACAGCGTACAGCCACAATACCATCATTCTGTACACACAGTGGTGCACATGAGACCAAGAGAGGGACAATGAGTGATATACGAGAGAATTTAAGAGACACAGAGGACATCCAACTATTTTTTTAGGATGTAGTTTTTGCAGGATGAGACTGCAGGGATATATCTGTAAAATGGGACTACGTCTGCTGTCTGACAGGTTAAAGTTTAGATAATAGTTTTACTCTTTGTCATTGTCCTCTCTCTAGAATAAGTCTGCATACTCTGGGGGTTTTGTTTAAAATACATATGAACATCTGACTGCTTGTGTTCCTTGTCTCATCTGACCTATTTTAAGCAATGTTGGCCTGTTTAGAGATCTCAGCAATCAATTTCGTGAGTACCATATAGAGTTAGGCGATATGACGCTAAGCTGTGCAACGATAGAAATGTGTCCACGAGTAGAGATTTAGCAATACTGTTTATACTTGCAAGGTACTGTGATTTGGGTGATATGGAGCACGAGAGTGAAGCTGTAAATGGAGAAACTTGTGAAGCTCAAAATTGCTGTTCGCATCAACCTTAAAGCTTCAGATTTGAAAGACTTTTAGTCTAGTTTTACTCTTTCGAGTTCTTTGTATTTAACTCAAGTGTCATCTCACGTGAGGCAGTTGTGTTTTTGTGTGTATGGAAGTTCTAAATAAAAGGAGAAAATAATCAAATGTGATGAAGTATGGTTATATTTAAACAATGTCTTAATTGAATTTACAGAACCATAACTGTACTGTGATATATACCGATACAGTGATATAAAATTACATATACCATGATGGAAGATTTCGGCAATACTGCCCACCCTAAGAACCATGTTATGATAACTGAAATTATGGCCCAAACTAAAAGAATAAGATTTAAGTATTCTTGTTAATGACAGAATAATCTAAATATGCAACACCAAGTCAAGGTCAAAGCAAATCCACACCATTGGTATCAAGTCAGATGAGTGGCAATTTAATATCTAACATGAGTCACAATGTCTACACTTTTCAGTGAATTATAGAAACTACTTTCTCATATGACTTCAAAAAAACAAAAAAAAACCAATCTGCTAACATGCTACAAATCTTTTAAAAAATCCCAAATCTCAACAATGCCAGTTATGCCTTAACCAACTCTCAACATAATTTGGTGGTGACTGGTAAATAAAATGATGTACTTCATCATTTTTTCAACTTATTTCCAGAGCCGCAAACCTGTAAACCCCTGAAGCTCAGCCTTTGAGGGTATGAGAACTTCAAAGATGTGATAACTTAGCACGCGCTCAACAACGTCAATGTCCAGGCTGTCCAAAACTTTCTGTGATTCCTCTGTAGTCAAACTGCACTTCAAGTATCCCCCACCAACCCTACCCTGGCCCCCAAACTTCTGTCTTTGTCAAAGTGAAATGCCCTCCATCCTCCAGACAGAGGGGTGGGTGGGGGTGGAGGTGAGGCTGTCAGCAGTGGCAGCACCTGGCTGCAGAGCAGCCTTGATCAAGGCCCTGGATTGGACATGAACATCGAACGCTCGTCTCCCTGTACCGCTCAGCCCGTGACACCGTTACAGGACAGGCTGACAGACAACGCCATAACTGTCTCTCTGCCCAGCTTTGAATGTCCTTTAAAAACAGGCAGGTACAGGAGAGTGGAGGAGAAGGAGAGCAGGTCCTCCTTCTTTTTGTCTTCATACTGACAGGTCAAAGACAAGCTCCTCTCAGTTTGGTCTTTGCACCTGTCTTTACTCCTTTTCCCCTTTTGGTGCCAACCCTATCTGCCTTCACCTGTCTCTGCTCTTATTCTACCCTCTCCATGTAGAAAGAACATACTATAGTCACACAACAAATGATAAACACCACCTACTCCTATACTCCCTGCAGAAATGAAGCCGCCTCCAACCCCCTCTGTCCTCCCATCCCTCCATCCTTAAACCCGTCCGCAGCGTGCTGTTTTCTGTTGCTTCTGTTGTGGGATTAGTTTTCATGGGAGGGAGGGAGAGAGGTGGAGAGCTGGAAAGAGAGAAGAGAAGGTCCAGAAAAGAGCCCTAAAATAACTGTCATGCAAGTGGACAGGCAGTGATTAAGGATTTAACTGATCATCCCGGGGCTGACAGTGAACCAGCTATTATCTAGCAGGAATCAAACGCTGCTCAAAGCCCTGGGAGGCTCTCTGCGCCTCTCAGCATCTCTCAGCTCCTCTCAGAGGCCTGGCCAACATGAAAGGAGACGTCAGGGTCTGGCAGCTGACAAGCCATGGAGAGAGAGAGGGAGAGAGAGAGAGAGAGAGTAAAGTAATGAGATCTTTATTTTGGCCGTTACCTCAGGGACTGTTGATCTGTGTTGTGGTGATGTGCAGCGGAATACAAAGACCCACTCTGTTTGTTTATGTGGGAACTCTGTCAGTGTGTGTGTGTGTGTGTGTGTGTGTGTGTGTGTGTGTGTGTGTGTGTGTGCGCGTGCGTGCGCATGCTGGATGTCACTCAAAATTAGTGGAGTAAAAGTCATTCATTAATCTTGCAACGCCTAACAAATGACAGGAAACTAGATGCTACCAGATGAATAAAAGTAAATCTTATTGAAGCTGTGGTGAGAACATAATTACAGTTGGGAGGAAATTAGTGAATTGGTTTGTGTGTGTGTGTGTGTGTGTGTGTGTGTGTGCATGTGTGTTCGTGTGTGTGTGCATGTGTGTGCGTGTGTGTTTTATGTTGGTGTGGTTTCTCTGTTTGTGTTCTTCTTCATCAAAGGCCTTTCCATGACACAAGAGACTTTACACTTGATCCTCCTGCTGATCTCCCCACTGAAGTATGTGCTTCTGTGTGTGTGTGTGTGTGTGTGTGTGTGTGTGTGTGTGTGTGCGTGCGCGCGTGTGTGTGTGTGTGTGTGTGCTCACCCTGCTGCACCATGTTGTGGTGAAGTCTTTGCACTGTAGAAGTTAAGCTTTACTTCCTGGATGTGTTATAGCACAATGCTAGCACTGGTGTCCGCTGCTTGTTGGACAGTAACAGCAGTGGTCATGAGCGACCCATAGGTGGCGCCTAATTCGGAAGTAAGCAAGTAAGAAGTAAAGTTTTGTTCAATTAACTGCATTTATATAGCACTTTTCTACTCAGAGCAACCACTCACATCGCTTTACAACACAAAAACCTATTGGTGGCCGAGGCGACCATACAAGGTGCCATCTGCTCATCGAATAAACATTCAGATCAAGTGCATGTGCCCAAGGACACTTTAACATGTTGGTGGCCAGGGGTTGAACCACTGACCCTCTGATGAATAGACAACCACTCTACCTCCTGAGCCACAGCTACCTCATAAGGACAGTTATGACTTTAGAAGTTTGTTTTATGGGGAAGATGAGTAAATTCACTTTGTTAGCATAACTGCTATAGGTTTATATTTTCTGATTCCTTTTTTGTGCAAGAGAGGGCATTGTGAGGCAATTGTGATTTGTGGTGCTGAGATATATAAATAAAATTGAATTGAATTAAATTTGGCAAGAAGAAAATATACATTATTACAGTATATAAATTCAATTTTATATTTGCATCATTTTTCAGACCTGCATGAATGGAAATACACTGGACATGATGACGCACATGATCCCCGACACCCTTCTATAAGGCAGTGTATAATAAATGGCATGACAACGCACAACCATTAGGGGGAAGTTTTTTCTGGTGGCGCATGCATGGAAGTGGAGCAGTGTGGATCAGTGGGGATGAATGAAAAATAACGTGGTAACGTGTTACGTGACATTGTAAATGTAAAAATATTCCCCCAAATCCTGTTGGTAATGGGTTTTATTACTTTGTTACCAAAAAGTTATAAACTAATATACATAAAAGTAACATATTACTGTAACCTTCAACACTGAGAAGGAAAAGTTGGGAGAGAGTGAGAGGGCCAAGACATGCAACAGAGGTAACAAGTCAACATCAAACCAGGGCAAGCTCCCCAAACACAGGATACCTGACAGAAATTATTCTTGCATTAACACCATAGAAGGTGAGATAAGAGGTATCAGCAATAGCAGTAGCTCAGTCCATAGGGAGTTGGTCTGGGAACTGAAGGGTCTTCCTTTCAAGTCCCCATCCGGACCAAATATGGCGTGTGGAGTGTTAGCTGAAGAGGTGCCAGTTCACCTCCTGGGTACAGTGAACTCCCAACTGCTTGGGACGCCTGTCCATGGGCAGCCCCCTCACCTTGCCATCTCCGTTTAATGCATGTACAGGTCCTGTTTGTGCATGTGTGTGTATTTGAGGCCTGTGTGAACATGAAAACAGAGTGAAAAACTTGAATTTCCCCTTGGGAATTATTGAAATAGTTCTTCTTCAGAAATTATATATTTGTATATATAAACTCAGAACAACAGCAAAGTTAAGTTAGAGCTGCAGCTGTATCCCTGAACTCTGGAAGAACCCTGATTATCTGAGATCTGCTTAATGTGTCCATTTGACTTCTAGTCAAGAAAAAAGCTCATATAAATAACATTGTCTGGTCAAGGAGAGATATTGAAGAAAACAGCATACAGTAGTTAATGACGGGAAATTACATTTATTGGACACTGTAAAGTAACTTAAAGAAACCATGCTAGGACAAATATTCCAAGTGTTTCAGCTTTGTCTGGAAACTGAATGACAGCATCATATTGGGCTTTTTGTACCACATTTTCTCAACATGCCTGGCCCCACTGGGGGCCAAGGTATAAGGATCCTTCACACAAGATGCCACTTTTCTTCTGTATCAGTTTCTCCTGTGTTGTTCACACTATAGCACCACTACATTCACGTGTAGCAGCCTTGAACTTGGTACTTCAATGACCACTGCGTTTACTGTGCTTTAGTTGCGAGAACACATACACACATGCGTGCACATACCCATACACACAAGCTCAGTCGCTCATGCAGAGATGAGTGCTGTGTTCCTTCCTGAGGTCCCTTCACACATTAGACCAGCTCTAATAATAAAAGGGAGAGGAGTCAGAGTGGATCCTTTGAGTGTTCAGTTGAGGGCGGGCGACCCACTTATCCATTCCTCAGGCTTTGTCTGGGCCTCTGGGTTAACCCACTTACCCACTCCCCAGGCTTCTGCCGGGCCCTGGAGTGAAGGCCGGCTCCTTTTCTCATCAAACAACTGCTCTTAATAAAGGCCAGGGGCTGGGGAGGCTGAAGCCCACGGAGCCCTGTGTGTGTGTGTGTGTGCACTGAGGTTCATACACATACAGACATACACAACAGTACACTCAGAGGATCAGCACAAAAACCCACTTACACGGTCCTCAATAGTTTTTTGCTCAAACAGCGAATTTGTTCTAAACCTTTATCAACGTTTGCTACATCGACACGCAGTGTCCCTGCTTGTGTGTGTTGTCTGTAAGGGGTTTGTGTGTGTTTGTGTGCGCGTGTGTTTCTTCTTCTGTGCTTCTGTATCTGTGTGCATATCAGCTTAGAGATCTCTCTCTGTCTCCTCCACCACCAAACTGCATTTGCATTTTAATTATGTCAATGTTTGTTCAAAAGCATGACAGGCGCTCAGACATGACAAAATGGAAATAAGGGACTTAAACTGGGGAATTACAGCCCATTCGCACATGTTTTGTGCAACGCTAACATGATGTACATCCCTGTGTCCCGCATGTGAAACCCTTCTTTTTCACGCCTCTTAATCCTGCTGTGGGGGTTACAGAGGAGGCTCGCTCAAGGGAACCTGAGCGGTATCAGAAGCACAGGAAGGAATTTATTATCTGTCATCAAATTTGCTATGTTCCATTTTTCAAATAGTTTTGTTTCATGCTGTTTTGCTTTTGTGCACCCGTTCATCTTCAGTGTTCATCCACCTTTCCCTTGTGCAGTGGTCAGTGTGGCAGTAGTAGCAGCATAATGGCATTTTGAATTTTCCTAAATCGTCACAAGTGGTCTTCAGTCCAGTTGCTTGAATGGAATCCTTCAACATTTTGAGGAAATATGATAGGGGTGGAGACAGGACGAACAGTTGCATTTCCTAGGACAGCGAAAGCAGGACTCCCCTACTCTGCCTTACTTCGCCTCTGATTGGCTTACCCTGACATTCTTAGCCTAACCATAAAGCCTAGTTCAGACCAAAGATTACGATGAGACAAAACTGTTTAAGAACGTTGCAGAGAAATGTTGCAGTGGTGTGAACTGGCCTGTCTGAACTCGCCTCAAGCTGACTTAGCTGGTGAAATCGCTGGCGGCTATCTTTGGAACATAAAGCACGGCACCTGTTTCTACATCCAATCAGCTTGTAGTGAAGTCCAATGGTCAAGTCAAAATGACCGCAGATGGCGTGTTTGCTTGCTGCAGCAGGTGCTCTGTTCTGTCCCCACCAAGCCCTCTGTTTCCATCCTCATGTGTGCCAGTGCTGGACGATGGGTCACTGTTGCTGTATGTGCTGTATCTCACTATCACTATCCTCATTTAGATTGTAAGAAGCTACAAATTATATTCAGCCACAAAATAAGCCTGAAAAGCTGGAAATCAGAACGGAAGTACAGAGAGCTGTTGCATAGCGATGATACACCATGTCATCTAGTTGCATTGGTGTGAATCGTCAGGTGTTTTACAACATTGCAGAATGGTGCATTTCAAGTAGTTGCATGTTTCAGCTCGTCTCATTGCAAATCTTTGGTCTGAACTGGGCTTAACCAATCCCAGTCCTCTTGCCTTCACCTAACTAATTCAACCAATGAAGGCAACAATTACTAGCCATTCAGGGAGAGAGAGAGTAGGGTGGGTTATGCCTCTGTTATCCTAGGAAACGCAAAGTCGCAGACAGAATGACATTAGCTTAGCTCAACATAAAGACTGCTGTGGGAAACGGCTAGCGTGGCTTCAAAAACATAACTACCAACACCTTCAAAGTTGACTAAATAATACATTGGGGAGAGAACAGGATACCAGGACACACTGTGTAAATGATGTTCAGTAGTTTGTGATAAAACCACCAAAGTGTTTAACTGAGGCATTTTAAAGCATTTTCTAAGAGGAGAGCAAGAAAGGAGTCAAAAAGTCAGCAAACTGTCTTGCACAGTGAAGTCACTTTCACAGAAATATTCAACTAATCCATTGTAAGTTTTTAATATTACCTAACATTGGCAACTCCCGAGTTTATTCAAAAGGCCTTCTTCATGGACATGTGTTATAATAGGAGAAGCAGAGGTGTAAATAATAAAATGAATGATGGCTGAATTCCATTTTCATTTAGCTGCATGGTTCCAGGGTGCTGGAATTGTGCATGCTGGCTCAAAGTCACACTGCCATCTCAGGGCTGGGTATGATGTAAAGAATTACGATACCAGTACCAATACCAGTGCCCTTAAAGTGATACAAATACCAAACGAGCACCTCATTCAATACCTATTTTTTCAGCTTCTTTTGATATCCATCATGTGAATAGAAGCAATCATTTGCTTATGGTCCTACTTGCCCCCACAGGCTTGTAGTATAGCCATACTTTCAAACATTTTGGTGGCATCTCGGCATGCTGAACTGCCAAGTCTGTCAAATTCATTGTGCTCGATTTCACCACACCACACACTGTATGGTTTTAAATGTCTCAATAAATTGGAGAACAATTGCAGTGATTGGCTGCGAGCAAAAATATAGTCATTTTTTCTCCACCTGAGTAGATTGAATGCAGGCATCGTTTGACTGGAGTAGTTTCAGTACTACTTGGTAGTGGGTTATTTTGGTTGATACATTAAAGGTTTCGAGCACTGATACCCAGCTTTAGTGACAAGTACAAGTGTCTGCTGTGAATAAAGTCTATTGAGCATGGGTATATTTTATTGCTATTGTGCTATTTCTCCAGTAAAAAGTTACACAGTCTCTCTTCACAAGCAGCATCCAGATGTGGATAAACACCTAAACAAGAGAGCACACAAAGTTCCCTTGAACTCCTGACACACTACCTATCCCTACACTCCCCCCTTTTATCACTGCCTGTATTTTTTTCCCCTCCCTCCTCCTCCTCCTCCTCCTCTGTCTCTCCAGTGAGTGGCAGGGCCAGGATGGTGCTTCTGTTGTGTGTAATAAATGCTGTTGTATTGAGCCCACAGGGAAACCCTACTCTCCTCTCCCAGCCATTACTGTCTAATGGCCAGATGATGGGAGAGACACACACAGAGCCTGTCACAGACAGGCTGATATACTGCCCTGCTATGTGTGTGCACATGCATGTGTATGTGTGTGTGTGTATGTAAGCGTGTGTGTGTGTGCATGTGTCATATAGAGGCTGATATACCACCCTGGCCCCTGGGCAGAGGAGGGGGGGTAACAGCAGTAACTCACTCGCAACCTGATCAAGCAGTGATAAATCTTCTGAAGCCATCCTGTTTCCTGACACTCACACGCACGCACGCACGCACGCACACACACACACACACACACACACACANCACACACACACACACACACACACACACACACACACACACACACACACACACACACACACGGCTCCACCCTCTCACTCCCTCTCACCCACTGAACCCTTAGGGCGACATTGAAAAGGATACGCGCATCACTTAAACTGTCCCCAATGTGCATTGTATTACAGGAGAGATGTTATGGTTCTGACTCACTGGAAGTGTATTAAAAGTTTTATCTTTTTTTTTCTTTACCAGATATATAAACTCCCTCTTGCCATTATCCCTTTCCTCTAGCTTTAAAATTGGATAGTGGCCGCTCTTGCTGAAGTAGAACATGTTATTGCAGTCAGTTAATGTCATTTTAACATTTAGCAAAGTAGCCTTGCTCCTCCTTTCTGAGCACCAAAAACACCGTCCACATTGTAGCCATTGAAGGTTTGTGATGGATTTTCAGTGTCTAAAGGCTGGTGAAATTCGGTCTGGTGCTCAGGTGGTTTAAAGATCTCAATCTTTCCTCATGGCTATATTTTGGAGGGAATTTATCGATGGTACACTGTACACAAATAATGCCCAAGGACAAACAATTGAAGTTTTATTCTTTTTATTTTTTTAACCAGTTCTGTTTTTTTTTGGGTCAACAGTTCTATTTCTGTATCAGTATGCAGCCATCATTTGTGCTTTGGACAAGATAATAGCAGCCTCTTTTAATTAGGAGTTATTTGCGTCAGCTTGAATATTTTATTATGTGCCGAACTGAGTAAAACTGTTGAAACTTTTCAAGCCTTCAACCTGTATTCAGTATTTGATCTTGTTGTCTTGCTGAATGCTAAAGCGTCCTTAATGAATTCCAGACTTGGAATTCAGACTTCTTTTGTACTGGGGGCACAGTGGCTGTCAATAAAAATGTTTTTTATTTCATTATTATTTTTTATTATTAATGTGTAAATGCATGCAAGCACATGCATGGGCATGTACACTCACACACCCGCACACACATACAGCTTCACAAACACTAAAGAGAACACAAGGACTGGACAGTGCAAGGACACCAATCCACTTCAGCTACAATCAGACCAACCTTGAGAGGCACAGGTCCTTTCTCTTCCCCCCCAAGCTTAAAAAATCATTTGAATACCTATATAACTACAAAATTTGCTTGCTTTGAATGGAAAAACTCATAAATACCCAAATATTTTTGATTGCACTCCTTTAAAACCTTGTCTCTAAAGATAAACACTGAAAAGGCTTTATATTTATTTTTCAAATTCAGCTTTGACTTATTTTATAGCACTAATTGGAGCTGTTTAAACCAGCCCCTTGAAGGAACCAATTATACAAACTGACAAAGGACTTGATGCTTTCTGTAACTCATTGTGGATGTGTGTGCATACATACACTGTAACACACTAACAACATTCTAGCATCTGCTTTTTTGGAGATTCAAAATGCACACATTAAGTCAGTATCTGTTTTTTTTTCTTTCGTAGACATTCTTGTTAGTCTGTATGTTTGTGTACCTTTTATAAATCATTTAAGGTGGTAACTGCAGTAAAGCATGTTACATTTGGTTTGCCATGGGCCTAAAATTTCTAGTAAGACCTTGAAGAGGACCAACCACCTATACGTGTCTTCGCCAGTGACACATGAAATTAATTCAGATCGTAAAGAAGATGTGAGTCGCTGTCTAGGGTCAGATGTTCGTGTGTGTTTTTTCTCTGTCTGGCCTGCGACAGTCTTCCGTCGTAAAGCTCCCGTCTTACCTGAGGATTAGGTGGATCAGACATTGATTGACAGATCCTCCTCTTACCTCCTCCCCCTCCTGCCTCCTCCTCGAGCAACGCCGTGTTTGGGGTTACGGAAGAACACAGGCGGGAAACCATGACTACAACACACCCGAGAGGGACTCCTGAAACATGAGGTCTCCTTGAGACTGTGTACCTTGTGTGTGTTTGTGCGTGCACTCATTCGTGCAAATGAGCGCGCTGTGTATACAAGCCCGCGTGTGTTTGTTATATGTGTATGTATATGTGAGAGTCTGTGTGCTGGTAAAGGAAGATGAAAGGTGCGTGTGTTGAGCCCTGCTGTCAGTCCCTGCCATGTTTTACAGCCCGTCCGCTCTGCACAGTGATTAGAGCTGTCGACTCTGATGTGATGACATGGGCTGAAACCACAGCAGGGGAG
>NC_065529.1:16958538-17053538 GCF_006386435.1 Epinephelus moara
TCTCCTGCAACTCATCTCTTCACCTCTGCACACATGAAAAGGCTGATCCTTCCACGCCACTGTTAATGGCGGGGACATTATTCATCTCTCCAGCCAATTTGAGCTCCTTTTCTTTCAGGAATGGAGGCATGAGGGGTTGAAGGGAGTCAGCGAGGAGTATTAAATATGTAGAGGAAGATGGACAAAGGTGCGGCAGAATAAAGAGGGGCAGGAGAGGTGGGAATGAAGAAGGACAGGGGGGGTGCGTGGCGTCAGCACCGAGGCCGAGGTGGTTAGTGAGGGAAAGAAGAAGGAAGGAGAAGGATTAGTCACCTTGCCTGTGTGATGGGTGTTTGTGAGCTATCGGGTTTGACACCACTTTTGCAATGTGTGACTGCCTTTATTTAACCCTTTTAACACTCAGCTGAGATCCAGTATGGATAAAATCATAGGTGTGGACTTGGGGGGGTGCAGGCGACATATACCCCTCAATATTTAGAATATGTGCATTTATAATAATAATAATAAGAAAAATGCTGCATAAAATATCACCAGAATGCAAGAAATTGTTCTTTTGATGCTCAACATTTTCTTGCCCCTGGATAAAAGCATACATGTTCTGAACTGTGAACCCATGTATGTAAACACACATTCTGTGTACAGCCTAAATCTGCTTAAAACATTGAATAACTCTGGAAACAGATTCAAAGAAAGAGTTTCAGAGGTGCCCCAAAAACTTCAGAACAAACTTGAATCTGCAGTGCTGATGAATTATGGGGCTAAAATCAATGTTGTGTCATCGTGCCATCATCATTAGAGGCTTTTTGATAGCGGGCCATCGCGTCCTACAGGAGTACATATGCCCGCAGAGGCTATAAAAAGTGCCTCCAATCTCCATCCGTATGGTAAAAGCCGGTATTTTTGGTGTGACTTCCAGTCTGCCTGTCAGGGAGAATGTACGGTGAGTGGCCCGAGCAGGAGAGATCATAAAGTAGACTGTGATTGACGGTATCTTAATGGAGGAGGACGGATCAATAAGTAATATCAGCAGGTTTTAATTCAAGGCAACACACATAAACCTTTACCAACTTCGCAATGTCACTCAGTGTTCATAAAAGTTTTCTCCACATCCCCTCGGACAAAAAGAGATAAATCCATCAAAAAGTCGTCTCAGTTTTATGGTCCTCCCACCCTCCTCTCTTCTTTCCCTCCTTACATCCCCCCCTCATCTCCATTTTGATGTCTGTCTATTAGCAGAGGGTGAGGCCTTTCCTGCTCTCACATCCAGGGGCTAAATTAGCTCAATCAGCCCCCTTTCACCTCTCTTCTGTGGGCTTCAAGCTGAGTGACACACTGCTCCCCTGGGAGAGAGGGAGGACTCATACACACACACACACACACACACACACACACACACACACACACACCAAGCCCAGCAGCCAGAAGAAGACTATGGAGGGAGGGAGGGTGGTGGGGCAGGTAGATGGAGACGTTGGGGTGAGGAGGAGGAAGGATGAAAAGGAGGATTGGTTGGAGGAGAGAATGAGGCGTCATCTCTCCCTACTCCGATAAAGAATCCATCCTGGGCTCTGAATGGAGCTCCTTGTTGAACATTAAGAGAAACCTCAGTGATTATTTTACTTCTCCCTCTTCCTCACCCCTCTGTAGGTCACGGCAGTGCTCAAGGTGCTGTGCCAAACCCACTTCAAGAGGCTCGACCGTCAGAAAAAGAAGTGATGAGTGTTTCTCAGTGTGTTACCTCTCACTCCACAAGCAGCACACTACTGTACGCCAGGGCCGAACTCTGTGCTCCCGTGCCAACGTCTCTTAAATTGCACCTTCATGTTTGATTTGTCTCAACCCTTCCCCTCTTTCCCTCTTACTAAACAGCCACCCAAGTATCTGTGGAAGTGCAAGGCAGGCACTTCTGCTGCGGTAATAGCAGCGTGTGTATGTGTGTTGGAGAGGGAGCTGGGCGAAAAGGTGGCGATCGGAGTGAGCCATAAGATCTCCTCTTTGCAGCTCTACAGGGATTTATTAGACTGGGGAGTACATTAGCATCATAAAGACCCGGGAGAATGGGCCTGTGGATGGGCTGCAGACACCACCACTACACTTTAACATGCTCTGCGGCATCAGTCAGTGTGTGTGTGTGTGTGTGTGTGGACGAGGAATAAGATTACCGCGATTTAACTTAAGAAAGGCTGTTAAATGGTTTTATGGATCATCCTGAAGCAGCCCTGGACTAATACATCAGGAAATGATGGAAAGAGCTGCAAAAGAGGAGGGAAGAGGCCAAAAGAAAGGAGGCAGGTGAAACGTGAAGGCCGCCACCTCCAAGCAAATAGGCTGATCTTACTAAATTGGCGCCAATAAATTTAATTTTTCAACATTTCTCCTTGTTGAAGGTGCATACTGGGAGTGCTGTGCTGCTATGCTGGGATTCAATGAAAGGGTTTAAACTCAGCAGGGTAAAAAAAAAAAATGCAGGTAATATCTACAACAATTGCTGCTGCATAAAAACATACCGTGCATCACCCAACTCCCCCCGCCATTTGTGAACAAGCTGAAATTAGATTGGGTTCTTAAGTAGTATTTAAAAAAAGGTTAATTGCAGCTCAGTCCTTTCTGTGACTGCTGAGAGAGTGATATCATAGAAGAGAGTTAAAGGAGACAGTCTTCTACAATACAGACCTCTGGTGCTCCCTGGTGGATAGATCATGTAACAACTTTAATAAATCTGTCATCTGCTTATACAAGTACATGCCAAAAATCACAAAGACAGTCAGACACAAACATTAACATAAACAAGTTATGCTAAAAAAAAGACTTATATTTATCATCCTTCATTTGACTAATGACATCTACACTGTAACAAAATCTATATCTCAGATTAGCCATATTTCCCAGAGTTTTTTTCTCCCATTTCATTCGTGTTTGACATATTTCTAAATGCTGAAGAGAAATATACACATTATTTAGATGCATGTGCAATTCACCAAATTTTCTTGTAAAATCCTTTCACTTTAGAAGGATATTGCATTGACTTGCATTCATTTGCAGGAGACTTACTCTTACCTTAACATCCTATAAAGCCTAAAATTGAATGGTAAAAGGTGACATGTTTCCAGGCAAATATATCATAATGATAACAATAATAATAATAATTATAAGAAGGATAAGATAAAGAATATATGATAAATTCAGTAGTAATTTGTGCCTGAAATAGTAATAAAAATTACATATAAATAAAAAATAAAAATGATGAAATAATAAAAAATAATAAAGAATAATTTTATAAATCCATAAACTAGTTATAACAGCCTTAAAATTAAATTCAATCCTTATTCCTCATAAAAAAAAACAGAATCTAAGAATATGCAAATATATGTATATAATATCTCAACGTATGTGCACTGACAGCTTCGAATTCCCACATCACACTCGTGTAAGCCACATAGTACACAACAACTGGGGCCAGATATTTGTCCCCAGAAAGAAGGCGAGTCCCCACAATGTGACAGTTTTTCCCCACCCAATTAATAAAAGTGCATACACACTTGTTAACTTAATTGGGTTTTGGGAAAATTATATAGCCTTACATTTATTTCCTGAAGACTAACCCCTAACCCAGCCTTACCTTATCCACTAGCCCAAAATCAGCTCCTAACAACTGAGGACACTGCTGTTGTCCCCAGTTGGACAAGCCGTCCACAGTCAACTGTGCTTTAAGTCTTACATTTGTTCCTGATGATAGCCTATGTCACTCACACTCACACTCACTCACACACACACACACACACACACACACACACACACACACACACACACACACACACTTCTGAAGTCTGATTTATTAAAAAAAAAACACACTCAAACCCAGTGGATGGATTCTGGTAAAACATTTTATATTCTCAGTAAAATCAGAACCACTTTTCCCTGTGTAGTTTGCTCTGCAGAGCGCCCTCTAGTGGAAGAGTAGAGGAGGCCTGAGCAGCTCTTTGGAGTGTTGGCTGGGTGAAAGTACAACAACAGTCAAACTGTGGCTGATGGGGAAAAGGCACAACTCTGGCAGACAGACAGAGACCAACACAGAGTCAGTGACACCACGCCATGGCAACCACAAGTCCTCGGCTCAGAGTTTATGTGAAGTCAGTCGTCTTCCAGTCTCCATGGAAACCGAAGTCAGGTAGGGAAAAGGCATGGCGAAAACGCCACCTGCTTCGGTCTGACCAAAACCTCTGGTAAATTTTACATTCATAAAATGAGCAATTTGAATTTAATCAAATCGAATAATCAAGTTTCTGACTGGCTCCAAAATTCAAAGTTAAAATAGAGAGAAAAATAAAAACCCAATCATATAAAAATGGCATCATAAATGTACACAATCTATTTATCTCTCTAAAGTCAGTTGAAATCTGGAAGTTTACAAACAGGCCCCACTCCTTCCCCAATAAAACATCGGTGGCTCGTGTGCCTTTACAGTGTGCTTACTTAAAAATGGCTCTGAGAAGAAAGGGTAGTTTGGAATAAAATTGAATTAAAACTAAAACAACAAATACAAATAAAACACGTTTAAGTGGCTTAGTGGTATATAACATCTGAAATAAATCTTCTTCCATAATTCTTCCATGTACAAAGTCAAAACAATAATATAGTTTCCAGTGCTTTGGGAGATAAAATAAACAACAAACTATAATAAAGAAAACAAACACTTTTAATCAAAAAAGAAAAAAAAAAAAAGAAAAAAAAAAGAAATCACCATCAAAGTTTTTTTTCTACCTTTATCAGTACTGATCATAAGCTATATCAAATCAAAGCCAAGCCCCAGGTCTGCCGCCGCAGAGATACAACTCAGGTCCACCTCAACCGTCACTGTGTCCACTGTAGCCAGATTCTCTTTAGTTTGAACCTGAGTTTGACCTCTGCAGCCGGCGGCTTCACTCGACCCATCCGGGGCGAGACTGAAGCGCAGGAGACTTAACATGCTGATTTGAAAACAGCCTTAAGGCTGCACTGTATGTATGTGAGCACTATACTGCATGTGTGTGTGTGCAAGGTGAGCATCTGCATGTTTCAGTGCCTGTTTGTGAACCGGGTGAGAACGTGAATGCATGCGAGTGTGTGCTGAAGCTGTGCTGAAACAATAAAGACTACACTGCGTCTGCTGTCAGCTGAGACAAACTCTCTGTTTTCCTCTCTCCAGTGTTAAACCCTGTCACTGTATCTCTTTCATGCAAAGCCGGGCCCGACAAAGCCAGTTAATGGGAGAAAGAAAAATAAAACCTTTATCTCCTGAAACAACAAAGGTATAGATGGTATAGAAGCAAACTCTAAAGCATTTACAGGCATAATTGAAGTTGATATTAAATCTAAACCCTGGTCAGGATCACTAACCTATAAAAACATGCCTTTGAAGCACGGCAGCTGCGAAAATGAAAAGGCACATTGATAGAGGTTATGAGCCGGACACAGTCCAGGTTAACATCTGCTACCGCTTAAAAATGATCCGCGTCATGTATTCTGTTACAGTACCTGAGTATTTTGACACCTCACAGTTTTGGACGACAAGCTGTATTTTGACGACACACAAGGTCGTGACAGTGTGAAGTGTCTGTAGGGGTAAAAACTGGGGGACAGCAGTGTGTGTTTGAATGAAGACAACAATTATAGCTAAAAGTAGGGTGGATGCAATAATTTAAGATGGATTATCTGTCTCCTCCAGTGAGATTTAAAATGTTTCCTAAAACGCGGACACTTGAGAAACATAGTTCAGCTTAGCAGGCTAACACAGATCTTTGTCAAACGACACACAGCTGGTGCTAGAGGCACAAGCCAACGCTGGAATAACAGACTGAGGAAGAGAACAATGTGACTGGACTGCATCCCCTTTAAGATAAATTATGCATGCAGGACCATGAAGCTATTTCCATTTTATTCTCTATCGTTCATTCAATCATTTATGGTTACTAAAAGAGGTTGATGTAAGGAGAAAATAACTTGTCCTCTATCAAGTGAGACAATGCGCTCGGTTGTCCTTGTATCTGATAACTTCAATCTAATTAACTGCTGGTTTTGTCCCTTGTTCAATTATGATTCAGAGCCACCTTTATGGAAACAAGGCCAAGTGTGCTATATAACTCCTGACCTGGCGCTGTTGGTTCACCTCTAGTAAATGCTCTGTTGGGCAAAGTTTCAAGCTGCTCAGTTTATCTCACATGCACTTGTGTGTGCAACCTGTGTGTGTGTGTGTGTGTGTGTGTGTGTGTGTTTGTGTGAGTGCACAACTATACGGAATAGTTTCAGATGTGTGAGGGCTGTGTACCTTCTTTTGATCGCGCCGTTACAGGGAGATAATCATACCACGAATGAGTGTCATCGGTGTATGTTCAAACTGTGTGATGTGTGTGAGTGTGTGATGGGTGAATGAAGTCTGGTGGCTGATTCCTTTCTGCTGTGTGTGCTGTATATGTGTTGTGTTGCGTTCATGTACCATCACTTTTTTACACCGTTTTTACCGCAAACCTCTCTATGTGCTTGTGCTTGTGTGAGTGAATGTGTGTGTACGCATGTGTCTACAGTATGTCTCCATCCTCTATGCTGAAGCTGGATCTGCGGCTGGAGTCGACCGAGGCTTCAGGCGACATGGCAGAGAGCAGCGGGTCTCCTCCCATAGGGGACAAGGGCTCGTCCATCATCAGAAAGCCCAGCTCGCTTCTCCTCCCCTGGACGTCCAGCCCGCCCAGGTCACCCAGCCCAGACATGCCGTCTGAGAAGCTGGGTATCCCATCACACAAGTCCAGCGCCTGGTTAAAGTCAAAAGGCTGGGAGCTGCCTACAGCTGGGAACTGGATGGGCGGCTGCTGCTGCTGCAGGTGTTGGTGGAGCGGTGGCAGCTGCCTGGGCTGTTGCTGAACCTGGCCCTGGTGGTGGAGGTGGGTTTGTGGGAGGAAATGGTGCTGCTGGGCCTGGGGATGAGCCTGATTCTGGGGTAGGTGCTGGGGCTGGGGGTGGACTTGTGCTTGGGGGTGAGAGAGGTTCTCCTCTGGGCTGGTCTCTTGTTTTATATAAGAAGCCATCAGGTCAGCGGAGTTCAGGGTGGAGGGGGAGTTACTGCTCGGCAGGCCATGTAAACGAGCCTGCATCTCCAACTCCTGTAGACAGTGGGCGGAGGGAAACATCATCAGTCTCGATTAGTGTTAATGTAGTTAACAAAATGTATGACTAAATAAAATTATTTGTTTTTCCATGACTAAGACAAGACGATGACAAGACAGCACTAACGTCATTACATCCCGGCTGGGACTATATTAGCATGCAATAAGTAATCATTAAGTGGTCAGTTATGCAGAGAAAAAAAAAGCACAGAAAGTGAGTGTCAATGGCATGTTTTTTATTGCAAAGACTAATTTGAATGTGAAATTGAACACTATATTAACTTTTAACAGTTTAAAGTGCACCTAAATATATAAATACAGGGTTTTACACACATTTATTTATTTGTAGCTGCCCTGGTGTTCATCAGGGGCGCTACTGGAATATGTATACCGTTTGCTTATTCATTGAACCTTGTTCTCGGAGTGCAGAGCGTACTCTATGCCCAGAGTGCTTAATCTCAAGCGCAGAGACAGTAAAACCTAACCTTTGATTGCGCTGGGTCTAAAAGTTTGCTTTCACTTAAAGCAAACTGCTGCTGCTCTTATCCATCAATCTGATGAGATCAGATCAGCTCTGATCGGATCGACTAATCAATTATCCACCCCCCTACTCAAAAGTCCACAAACTCCACTACTGAAGAAAAAACAGAAGAGTTCCGCCTCAGTGCGTTCCCAGACCCGGAAAAAGACTATGAATTTAGAGAGGGGACGCAGACTGAAACACAAGGACACACAGGCAAGAAAAAAAAAAGCCAGCACCCCCCCTTCCTGGAACTTAACTAGCGTCAAGACAGTTTCCCTTTTTGAATGGCAATTACAGACGACCACCGTCTGCTGGTGTGGAGGGACATGTTCTCTCACACAGGCACAGAACACGTGCTTGTTGGTCGACAGTTTGATGTGTTCATGTGCAACTTTTTGGCACAGCGAAATGAGGTGACCCAGCAGGGGGCTCTCATCGCTTCTTGTTCTCTAATGTCAGTTTGGTGTGTCTGAGGTTAACTCAGGAGAGACCAATTTGGGGTTGCGGTGGAAGTATTCATTCAACCTGTGTTTTTTCCATCAGATGATGATAAGATAAAATGTTCTGTGAAATAAGCTTGACTAAACTGACAAAATTATTGGTTTTGGCTAGACTAGATTTACTGAAATATTCAATATAATATGATGACTAAAAACTGCTAAAATGTCAACACTTTTCATTGACTAAAACTAGAAAAATAATAGTTTTGGTTTTCTTTGACTAAGATGAGCCTAAAATGCCCAGACTTTTAGTCAACTAGAACTTGAAAAAAAAAAAAAGGCATGAGGTTGACTAAATATGATAAAAACTAGGATATTTGACACAGGACTATTAATATTAATATTAACATTAACACTAGTCTGTGTATTTGCTGTAATTGTCTAATTGTGTGTGTGTGTGTGTGTGTGTGTGTGTGTGTGTGTGTGTGTGTGTGTCATGTAGGTGTGTTACCTGGATGCGTAGCATCAGTTGTTTGTTGGCCATCTCCATCCTTTTAAAGTTGTTCTCCAC
Source organism: Epinephelus moara (assembly GCF_006386435.1). NCBI lineage: Eukaryota > Metazoa > Chordata > Actinopteri > Perciformes > Serranidae > Epinephelus > Epinephelus moara. The sequence continues at coordinate 16,967,209 of NC_065529.1, forward strand.
CTCTCTGGACCTATGAGCATCCTTCTGCATGCGTTTGATGTACTCTACGGACGCCCGCAGTATGGTGCCTTTGTTCCAGCGCACATCACTGTGCACACAATAAGTATACACAGGCCATTTCCACAGATAAGTAACTGGTGGCAACAGAATTCATTCAAATATTTTATCCACACTGAAAATACAGCATTATAATGCAACTCACAGGTCATTGGTTTTGGGAATCATGGTGCCCAGCTCTTTGATACGATCATTGATGTTGAATCTCCTCCTCCTTTCAACTATTGAGGAGGAAATAGAAGACAAAGGGGAGACAGAGGAATATACTTAATGAGGATAATAAAGCAGAGAAATCAAAGGCATGAAACATGAAACAAAAAGAACTGCCTTTGGTGTTACAAAAGTCAGATATTAAGCATGTATTGCATCCACACACTGCACATGACACAGGGCTGGCATTATAGTGCATATGAAAGTACAGTATAGATCAGTGCATACTAGATATACATGGTGAAGGACATAAAAAGGGACGAACGTTAGGGCACGCGCACACGCACACGCACACGCACACACACACACACACACACACACACACACACACACACACACACAGTCACAGGCAATTACACTTAAGTGCAAGGACAGCAGAAATTACCAGGTTAACCATCCACCCACTAGTTGCACTATGTCAGCTAATTCAGCACAAGGCTATATAAAACTGTTTTTGCAAGAGACAGATTATGGTGTGTGTGTGTGTGTGTGTGTGTGTGTGTGGGTATTGTCATGAGAAAGTAGAAAAGCAAGTACATTATTTGGGATTTGGGTACAGAGCCTGATAAGGGAAAGACTTACTCATATTGTGGTTGTCTTTCTTCTGTCTCTCCTTGGCCAGCGCACGGGCTTCTGTGCCTTTGCAAAAACAAAGGTGATTAACATGCGGCTGAAACTGTGTGCCATTGTGCCACTTATCAGTGGTGTCAACAAAAACCATAACATGAATTACAGGACGAGGCACTGTAGGAAGCAAAATGCATTCAGTCAATGACAAAAAATATTTTCTATAACTTAGTAACATCTCAATAGTTTGACCAAGTTTATATGATTTGTGAAGTGCACAACTCCGACTTTCGCACCTGACAGTTCTCGTTTGATGGTCAGATTGGCGGGACAGGAGTTACTGGTCATTGCAATGGCTGGCCCTTTCATCCCCGGACCTGTATACACATCCAGGTGACTGCTGGACAGGGGGAGCTGGGGAGGACGTACACACACACACACACACACACACAGTCACACATACACATAATGAATATGCACGTTTAGCAAACCAACAATCATCATTTTCGATTTTCTTTTTAAAAATACCTTCATTATGTGAGCAGAAAGAAGCAAGTAAAAAAAAAAAAAAAAAAAAGCATTCATGTCTTTCTCTTTGCAAAGCTTTGTTGTCCATGAACAGAGTGGTTGTAAATGAAACTCTTCAAAAGCCCTCAGTTATTCAATGAGTTAAACATGATGTCACATCATAAGAAATAAGCTGTATTGTGATTTCACTAGGATATGAAAGAACTGAATGTTGAACTTAATCACATTAGATCACAGAAGTAATTAAAACAGAAAATAGTGCTGCATAAAACACTGCTGTTAAATCTAGATCATTTTTCTCTGTCCCCCAGACTACCCATTTACAGCTCCATACACCTTGGTAAGTATCTTTATAAAGTCAGTGTACGTGTTTAGTGGGCTGTAAAGAACAGATAGCAGGAGATAATGCAATAATATCACACCTTGTAGAGCCTGCCAAACACACAGCAATGATTGACTATCATCCTATCGACCTTATCTCTCTTTATGGCTTGATTCTCTCAGCTCCTGAACTCAAACTTGCCGAGTGCTCTCCTGCACTTTAGACGTTGCGCAAAATCTGTGATTTACCTTTCTATGGACTCCTAAAGAGACGTGATTTCCTTTTAATTGTACTGTATAGCTTGAGCGCGGCGCACTTTTTATGCCTCGTTACAAAATCGCATCTGACTCCCTGAGGCGAGGGCAAATGTGACGCTGCTAATGAGGCCTGAGAGATAAAGAACTTAAAGGAAAAGATATGTTATCTGTTGGCTACTGTGTGAGCTGTGAGATCAAACACATTCACATGCATAAACACACAACACACACACATCCCTAGGTTTACTTCTGTATGCAAATGGTATGCTCTGTATAAAAATCTCACGAAAGAATGCAGAGATTAAGTATAAATCTACAGAGGCATAATGCATTAACTTGAGAAAAAAATCTGCCCATTTGATTTCACATTTGCCCATGTGATTATTATGTTGTTATTAAATAAACAAGTTCAAGTTGTGAATGTATGAATGAATGTAAGTGAATGGAATATGCTTACGTATGCATCTTTACTAGTGAGGAGGAAACGTTATTGCCATGGTTTACAACTTTGCAAATTGTAATTGCATGTTAAGCTGTTAAGATTTGGAAAATCACGTCTTAAATTTTATAGCTGATCTTCAACACATTCGACAACATAATACAGCTGGAAAAAAACTGACATATTAACTGCTTTCTAATGTAAGTTTTAAAAACAAACCTGTGTATCAACATAAGTGACTAAATCCTACATAAAATCAGTTTACAATGCCTGACCCTATTATGTATTCTGCTAAAAAACACATGACATAAATTAACGTTTACTCCCAGCCTCCTCCACGGCCAGGCAGCCCACCTCTCACAATGCCCCCCTCAAATAAGAGCCCATCTAATTCAATTGAACAAGCAAGCGTGACTGGGACTGAGTGTGGCTCAGTGAAACCATCCACACACACTCGTGCACACTTAAGCATTGAACTGTTGACTTGTGCCTGGTATTTAGTGGTGTTCCCGGCTTTTGCTAAACTTCGAGATTCCAAGAATTCCATGGAGTTTGCTACTTTAATCCCCATCAGGATTAGTAGGTGAGTCCTGCTCACTGGTCTGTCAGTCACCAATAAGGCTTTGCGTTTTGTTTCCAGTGTTTTAATACACATGACTTTACACAGCATTGGTAATAAGTTCTGAAAATGCAGCACAATAAACGTATTGATCTCTTCTCTTTCTCAGTTGCTTTATTGTGCTAGATTCACATACTGATCATCCTCAGGGTTGATCAATCGCCTAATCTAATCAATCACTGAGAAGTACACACACACATTCAAACACACGCAGACACACTCACGTTGATTTAACACATCAACCACAGAGGACATACTATCGGATAAAGCTGCAGGAGGCTGTTGGGGTGACCCTCTCTCTCTCATACACACACAGCTGGGAAGCAGTGAGTCAGATGGACGACCACACAGTGAGCTGAGTCTGTACTGGATGAACCTGCTTATATTCATACTTCAATTGCATGGTGATACTAAATATGACTCTAATTATCAACTCAAACATGCAAGAACTCTTGTTAAAGTCCTGCAGAACCCCCCATAATGTGCACAAAGAAAATACAGATCGAAAAACCTCACCCACCCAACCTCCAATGCTGTGGCTCATTCTATAATCAGGGACCCGAGGCTGGGAGTTAGAGGCGTCTCTGTGGTTCACTCTGAGCGAAAGTCCTACAACTCACACAACAGTTTGACAAACAGTGTTTCAGTGGCTTACCAGCTGAATCTGTTCTCCTTCAATAACTTCCACAATGGCATAGGTCTTACTCATCTCCTTCATCCTCTACTCCTTCCCTCACTAGGACAGCGGTCTTCCTTCCTCTCTCTCTCTCTCTCTCTCAGACACCAGCAGCACGCACAGCTCTCTCTGCCACCGCTGCCCCTGTCCTGGGAGACTGACCTCACCGGCACCAATCCTGTCTTTCTTCTACCTCCGCTCCCCACGAAACAGGAGTGAACTTTCCCCTAACTGGACTTTCAGCCTGTTTTCCCCTTGCACAAATTGCCCTCATCCCCCTCTTCCTCCTCCCTTCTTTTCCTCCCCCTCTCCTTCTCCACCTCCCTCTCTCTCTCTCCGAATATCTTGTAAACAAGTTGAACTCTAACTGCTGGTAGTTTAATTGTTAATTTTCTGAGTTTGCTCCCTCAGACACAAAGCACTGTACAGTCCTCGTCCGACTTGCTTCTCTACAGATGCTAACTATGTCCAGCAAGGTTTTAGGGTGGAATGTTTAGTGTTTAAGTCAATTATACACTCCTGCATGTTTGTGAGTTTGTGTATGTGTGTAGGTGCATAAAGACATATGAGGACATGCAGGAACAGACTGGCAACCAGAAAAGCAGGCTTAGAGCAAAATCACAATGGTTGCCTCGCAACACTAAACATATAGTATACTCACTATCCCTAATAACACCAACAGGCATGATAAAGACAGAGAAAGACTGAACAGATGCAGGAACAGCGATGACAGAAACTACTGGAAACTCCAACGTCTGAGTACTGATGACTCTGCAGATTCAACCCTATGACTCATTTAGGGCAGACTGGGCCCAAAATACAACCTGAAATGGATGACGGCCTAACAATACTACATATTCCCTGAATACAACATTAGAGAATGTATGTGCTGTTTTCTAAAGGTGATGCATTCAAGGTGTTTGACCCATGTGAACCAACCCAAAACATGGATATAGTATTTTGCATTGCAAATGTACTCCGTCTAAAGCACAAAGGGTCTTTTTTAGGTCTACTGAAAAATTTATTTCGCCTAAAGATTCAGTAGGTAGCTTTTATAAAAGAAAAAATACTGCTGCAACTGTTACTTTATCCTGACAGTGGTAAACGGGACAGATAATATGCAAAAAAAATCTGGTTCCTCTGGCTCCTCCCAATGCTCATATATTGCATCTGATGGAATCCACCGCCTCTGAATAAAGACAAGTAATCAGAGCCAGGAAGAGTCTCCAACATGGCTCCTCCAAGGAACTGCAAACACAATCAACCACCAGCAATGAAAAAAATTACCTGTCCCTCCTTTGCCAACAACAGTGTACATAGCAAAGACAAATAAACAAAAGAAGACGTAACGCAAGCTTGCTTTTCGTCATGGGTCTTCTTCTGAGTAGTGATTGACACTGTGTTAAAAACTTCATGGCTCTGATTGGCTGTTTTCATTCCGGAGCAGTGGACCCTTGCAAATGCCATGAGAAACACTAGTAGCAGCCAGAGATTGTCTGTCTCATGTACTACTGTCTGGATATAGTAATAGTTTCAAAAAATACACTACAAAGTTATTTTCATGAAAGTTGCCAACTGAACCTTTAAAAAAAGTTTAATTAGCTGCTAATTGGTCCGTTTAGTATAGTTTTCAATAATTAAGAAATGATCTAAAATACAGGCTCCAATCAAGACTTCACTCACACAGTTGAATTGTGTCAGACACTGAAATCATCTCAGGGTACTGAAACACTATTTTACAGAGATTTTACTTAACTTATTTGTTTTGTTACCTCCGCCAAGGAGGTTATGTTTTCGCCGGCATTGGTCTGTTTGTCTGCAAAATAACTCCAAAAGTTCTGAACGGATTTTGATGAAATTATAAAATTTTGGTGGTGATCGGTTGAAGCGAAGTGGATAAAATAATAAAATGGCGGGAAATCCAAGCTGCTTGGCGGAGGTCTGCACTCTCCGAGTGCTCTAGTTTTTTTAAGGAATACTGCATGTTGCTTTTGTTGTAAGGAAAAGACAAGTTGCTACAAAGAATCCATGTCAAGTCAAGCCAATTTTCCTTTATATGGCAAATTACAAATTTTCCTCAAAGGACTTTACAATGTGTACGTCATGTGAGATCCTCTATCCTTAGACCTTCGATTCAAACTAGGAAAATTAGGAAAAACTCCCCCCAAAAAAACCCTTCAACTTTCCTGAAACATGTAGGAAATTGTTGGTAATAATGTAACTTACAATATGTAACTGAAAAAGGGGTCAGTTGGTTATAAAGCGCATTAGTCATATAAGAAATAAAAATGAAGAATTCCTGAAATGACACATTACTGTGGGTGGGTTCGTTCTACTTACTGTGTTTGGCATCTGGACAGGGTCAATGTATGCCTGAATATCGTCGTAAGTGGACTGCATGTTGATGATGTCATCAATGACATCCATCTGAGGGGAAAAAAAACAGGGGTGTTACTTGTGTGATTATGACAAGTTTAAAGACCTATCACGTCTAACTTTAAGAGAAAAACTGCAACTAATCTTCATTTGCATTTCTAGCAAATACCATTCAGAGACAACTGTCACTACTGCTGGAACGCAGGCCTCCAGGTGAACTTGCCTGCAGGTGCATGTCTCACTCAAGACTTTACAGATAACTTCTGTTTCACTGAGGCTAAATGGTGAGACTATTTCTGTCAGAGAGACGACAAGAAGAGGGGTCAAGAGTTGGAGGAAGGAGGAGGAGGAGAGTTGGTCAAAGTCTGCCAGGTTCAAAGGGCCTTACTTTCTGCTGTTCTCCTGTCACTTGTTAAGCTGTAATTACTGTTGCAAGGCCATAATGGAGCATTTAAACTCCAATGATAGCCAGTTCTAGTTATTGCCAGTTAGCCAACACATTCATCCACACGCTAACTGTATGCACGACACAGTGACACCAGTGCACTCACAAAAGCTGCTCCCGCTTACCAAAGACCAATTAAATCATTATGATGCTTTCATAAAATGTGAAGATAATGTCACTTCGGGGGCAATATTCAATCCTCGTAATGTTATACAGGAGTGTAATGAAGTCATATTTTAGAGATAGTTGTTCAATCTGGTTGTTGTAAACTATATATAAAACATGACACCAGGAATTAATGTTCATCATGGCACTTCCTGCCCACGCTTCTGGGCGTCTACCTCTGTCTCATGGCTGGAGCCGATGTTGAGCATGGCCATGGGGCTGTTTGGGGCGCTGTTTCCAGACATGAGCTGCTCGGTGCGCATGTGTGGGGAGTGAAGGGGTGGGGGGGCAGACGCTGAACCCCCCGTAGGTACCATATTTGTCGGAGGAGAGGGTTGCACCGGCCCTGCTACTGCGTGGACCGTCTATGGAAAGAGAGAGAAAAGAGGATGATGATGGTGTTCATGACTGAGATAAATGTACTGCAATATCACATGGACTGTTGGACAACCCAGACAATGGTTAATGATATAATGTCTAATGGGAGACAGACAGATATACAGTACAGAGTACAGGCATACAGAAAGGTACCTGTTTGGTGGCATAGGTGGTGGACAGGTATTCTTTCACCTGTTGCCTCCGAGACTGACGGATGTGGTAGTCTGTAGGATTCTCGAGGTGGGTCTGTACCTATATTAGGGATGAATAAGAAAATGATGATTGTTTGATTTTTATTTTGCACACCGATTCATTTCTTTGTTGATCCTATTAATTATTCCTTTTGGACAGAGTTTTGGTGGAAACAGTCTTTACAGGATGTATGGTAAGTTACCTGTGATCCAAACATAAACACAAAGGGCTAAAAGCTGCTCTCGCTCCCAAAGTGACTGACAACTCTTTAAAGGTCCAGTGTGTAGGATTTAGTGGCATCTAGCAGTGAGGTTGCAGGGCTGAAACTTCTTCCATGTGCCATGTGTGTTCAACAACTACATTGGCTGACATGAAAATGCAAAAATGTGAAGGCCCTATCTAGAGCCAGTGTTTGGTTTGTCCATCCTGGGCTACTGTAGAACAACACTGGTGACTTTGAGGAAGAGGATCTGTACCGTATGTAGGTATAAATGACTCATTCTAAGGTTATGAAAACACAACTAATTTTATTTTCAGGTGATTATATACTAATGAAAACACACTTGTGAATACTATATACAATTTTACCAATAAATGGTGCTAAATCCTGTACACTAGACCTTTGAATAATAATGAATACTAAACAATAAGCTATAATTTATATGGTCAAAAATGACAGAATTGGCTTCTGAAAAACGTTGTGTTCTTATTGGATGAAAATATAATTTTTACCTGCCAGTTTAATCATCACCACTTGTCCCTTGGGTAAAAAATGCACTTGTATTAGCTTAAAGCAGGGGTTGGCAACCTTTACTAATAAAAGAGCAATTATTGGCCACTTTTTTTTCATCTTTCTGGGGCCACAAAATATATTTGAATAAAGATAACAGCCTATCAAGTCTAAACTAGCTCATCAATATTACTAACGGGTCTGAATGAGCATTTATTAATATGATTTACTACAAGGTGGCGACTCTGCACTGGGCTATTTATAATTATTTGGTACTTACACTTTGCAACGTTGGTGGTGAAAGCAAATTAATTTGTCCACACAATATTAAATCATTTATTTTCCTCCAAGACTTTTCTTGTTTTAGATTTAGAATCCATAGTTCAACAAAATTTGGAGGAAAAGGCACCAGGTCGTGCACATTTTAGTTGATGAAACATTAAAAAACATTTTTTAATTTTGATGTATAGGCTACACATTTTTACAGTCATGGAATGCAATAATCACTTTAGGCTTACAACAATGACAAATGAAAATCTGTATGTTTAAAATTTTTTTTAAAAAAAAACATTATTAAGTCCCATATAATTCTATGTCAAAGCCACAGGGAGCCAATAGAGAAGGTCTAAAGAGTCACATGTGGCTTCAGAGCAGCAGGTTGTCTACCCCTGCCTTAAAGGGATGCAGCTGTTTCATTTACAGTCGCATTTTATTTGTATAAAAAAGCTCTGTCCAGTGGCCTGGAGCACTTTTTTAATTTTGAGATTTGTTTGAGTGAAAGCGAGAGAAGGTCCCATAATCTGTTCTTATAACTAAGTTATTTAATATTAAATTATGAACAAACAATTGAATTTTCATCAAAGAAAAGTTGCATGAATGTTTGTGTATGCTGTCAATTAGAGTTCTCAGAAAGAGAGAAAATTATAATTGGCCAAGAAAATCAAATTGATGCATCTCTAAGTATTAGTCAACAGCACATTTTTATGTGACCATATCAGTATTTCCACTGCAATTATTGAATTTTGCCATTGTGATCCACTTATAAAATACGCCCACACATTTCGGCTCAAGCGCCACATGAAAACAAAAACAAACAGTGGTAACACTCAAATACTCACCATCAGAATTACATTTTAATTAATACAAACATGTTTAGTATGTTAAATAAGCTCAGCGGGGTTTAACACTAACATTAAAACACATAACACACAACACTGAGTAGGTGCTTCAGATGTGCACCTCATTATCCCTGTCCCGTAACACTGTGATGGCACGAGGACATGGGAGCATTAAGGCAGTAGTGAAGCCTACAGGAGTAAAGCCACTAAATCCTCTGGTGTGGCTACATGAAGCAGTGGGCTGGCCTCATTCCTTCACATCAAAGAGTAAAGCTCAGTAGAGAGCAGGCCCGCTCCCCATTACTACAGAAAGAGACTCAACCCCTCAGCCCTCCAACCCCCCGTCTGTTTTATAACCAACAGTGGGATTATATCAAATGAACCAGAAACTTTTCAGTAAATACATGTTTTTACACCTCCATGCTACTTTGTGTGTATTTTGCAGCAAATCTTGACACACTAGATGAATACACAAGATTGGCTGTCAGCTTTTAAAGTGTCTGAGTCTCATGAGCAACTATTCAGTCGTAACTATTCGACCTATTTGTACCAGCGCTGTCAGCACAGATGAACTCCAAAGAAACACAGAAGCTCTGACAGGCTCGGTGAGACTGATGGACAGACAACTCACCTTATCTCCAAAATGAAAAGAGAGACACCGACAACTCTAAGCACTGAGATTTCATAATCACCATTCCACACACACACACACACACACACACACACACACACACACACACACATGCATGCACACAGAGTAAACTGTCGATACAGCAAATTGCCCCATACAGTTACTGGTGCATACAAACTGTTCAGTTACAGTTCAAAATACCATAAAGCCACACACACACATAATGGAGTATTGCGCAAACCCATATACACACACACAAACACACACCATCAAAGATAAGGACACACAAGCATGTTTGGAATCGGGCAAAATGTCACTTTAGCTTTATCAGTCCCTGTCTGACTCAGGCTATCTGCATCGCTCCTGTCTGTCCTATCGCAAAACATGTCAAACCTCTCTTATCTGCATGTCCTCCTCCCTCCTCTGTCTCCCTACCTGTTTGCTGCTCCACCGCATTTTTCTCTCTGTCTGCCTTTGCTTCAAATCTGTCCCTGATTTTCCCCTGTGGCAGTGCTGCTGCGAGAGGCCACAACGCCCAGTAGAGTCCTGACTGCCTCCACTGCGCCCTGCTGCCAGGTCTCCTGCTCAGCAACATGTGAGTGGACTAATGAAAGTGCCACAGCCCTGTCCTTTTATAACCCCCCTCTTCCACTACGTGAGGACATGTGCATCCTCAGCTGACATGACTGTCTTTCAGAGACCGTAATGGGCTGAGTTTTAGAGCTAGAGTGAAGATACTGGTATCAAATGAAACTAGAAAACCGAGGGAATCCATCAGTACCAATCATGTTAGCTCCTCGGGGTGGGGGCTAGATAATGCTCCAAAGTCAGGCTAAGGTTTAGTGAGGGAAAAACTGACATGACCATTATCACAGGAGCCCCCTGACCTCTCACCTCAAGATATCTGAATGAAAATGGGTTGTAATGATACCCACTGTTTTTCTCATGAAGTAAAATGTGTTATTCCCACCTATCGTATATGAATATTTCTGCACATCCCTAAACAGTCTTGGAATTACATAAATTGGGTTTGACTGGAAAGCTGAGACTTATGTGGATTCAGTGAGCCAAATTTCATGTGTGATAATGTCAACCCCCATAGTTGCCATTTTATTGTAGTGAGACCATTTTTTAAATGGGCCTCACTGTATAAAATGACCTATTGTGACCTCCAGGATAATCACAGCCTCATGAAACTTTACAACCACAAACTAGAAACCTTGGGCATTCAGAAAATATTTGGCGTTCATAGGGGTATCAGAGGGGTTTCTTAGCAGTTTCCAGAGCAGAAATGCTCGCTATCCAATCGCCTTACTTTACAGAAATTTCAAAAATGTTTCTGATACCAAATCACAGCATGCATTTCCTATAGTGTGTTTATGTGGTATTTGGAAGGGATTTTTGACCCAAAAAAAAAAAAAAAAAAAAACAAGCATAAATTTGGCACCAAATCCGTGCAACAAATGCTATTAATTGTAACAACTTATGAGACATAACTGAGCATGGGAAAGGCCATCATATACTTCCATCATAGTGCTTAAAGCCTCCATACACTCTAGGTACTTAACCAAAGCACAATGCTTATTAGGGGTGAGTTCATGTACAAAAATCTCTAAACGTTTAGAGTGGGTAATTTTTTTCGTGTAAACGTGTACACAGGTTTCACCGCTGGGTGATACTATTGCATTATACCAGTAAAGCCCCAGTTATCCGAATACCAACCGAACAGGCCATTTAACCAAGGCGCCATTTTAATACAACGGAGCACATAGGTTACTGACCTGTTGCCAAACCCGGTCTCACACCATTTCTTGTCATATTCACAGTTGTTACCGGCCAGCCCTTCGCTTTAAGACGGTGGCCGTGTGGGTGTGACGTAGTAGATGTTGTGGGAAGTAAAGCGGCGTATAGAGTGTACGGATGGGAATGCACCGTAAAAATAGTACTGCTCGTGCTAAGGGTGGTTGCAGTCTGTTTACAGTGTTTAGATAGGCTCCTGTTACAGCATAGTCTCTGTGAAAATGCCCTGTGTTATGTTATGTTTTCCTGCTGTAGAGGAGAAATAAATGTGCTTTGGAGCGCCAGACTGGAGAAGGTAACACAGTCTATCACAGTTAGTCAAAAATTAGTATCACCCCCCTCCCCCCTAAAAAAAAAAAAGTTTTTTTGTGTACTAATTTTTCGTATCCGTTTATGATCTCAAACACGTGTACACGGACTCACCCCTAATGCTTATTACATATTTATGACAAGAAAAACTTGACAGCCAGTGCTGAACTGCATCTTAAAGGGATAGTGCACCCAAAAATGAAAATTCAGCCATTATCTACTCACCCATATGCTGAGGGAGGCTCAGGTGAAGTTTTAGAGTCCTCACAACACTTGCGGAGATCCAAGGGAGAGGGGGTAGCAACACAACTCCACCTAATGGAGGCTTACGGCGCCCCAGATTCAAACGTTCAAAAACAAATAATTTAAACCACAAAATATCTCCATACTGCTCGTCCGTAGTGATTCAAGTGTCCTGAAGCCCCAGCATAAAAAGTTGTTTGGAAAAACGTCATTTGAACTCTGTTTTTAGCCTCATTGTAGCCTGTAGCTCTAACTGCCGCTTGCGCGCGAGACCAGCGAAAGCACGTGAACACACATGAATGCGGTGCCCATGTCTCACGGTCTTGTGCAAGCGCACACACGTGAGCGCGGTGCACAGAGAGGCAGTTAGAGCTACAGGCTACAATGAGGCTAAAAACAGAGTTCAAATGACGTTTTTCCAAACACCTTTTTATGTCGGGGCTTCAGGACACTTGGATCACTACGGACGAGCAGTATGGAGATATTTTGTGGTTTCAATTATGTGTTTTTGGACGTTTGAATCTGGGGCACCGTAAGCCTCCATTGGGTGGAGTTGTGTTGCTACCCCCTCTCCCCCTGGATCTCCGCAAGGGATGTGAGGACTCTAAAACTTCACCTGAGCCTCCCTTGGCATATGGGTGAGTAGATGATGGCTGAATTTTCATTTTTGGGTGCACTATCCCTTTAAATTAATTCTCAGGTTCCCAGCTGTCAGACGATATTTACCACTTGGATGTATCAATGGTAGAGAGGGGGCGAGTGAAAGAGGTTAACCGACATCTTTTCTCTTTTCTACCAAACCACTCAACAAGATCCATTAAACGCTTTGTCTTGGCTTTTCTGGTCATTTGCATTTTGACCAGAATAGAGATTTTACTATACTCATTATTTTATTACCAAAGACTGTACAGTGGTCCAGTCTGAGTCTGAAAAAGAGAGTACTTAGAGGGATAGATCTGTCTTCAATGAACAATGGATCGAACCACAAATGCTTATATTAGTTAACATACTTCTACATACTTCCTCCAGTCATAATTAAAGCATAGACTGCACTCACACACTAAGCTGAGAAAAAAAATTATTGATCACTGAAAATTATTAATTTGTATAAAAACATAAAAATCAATTGTTCCAGCATTTTTCAAGTCATTTATCGCTCATAAATGCCAAACATTTGCTGGTTTCAGCTTTTCAAAGGTGAGGATTTGTTGCTTTTTTGTTTTCATGTCATCGTAAATTCATATCTTTGGCTTTCTGCCAAACAAAGACAAATAAGTAACCTTAAGTTATCACTCTGAACTGGAAATTGTGATTGTGATTTTTATAAGTTTCTGAACTTTTATTGGCAAATTGAGCAACTTATTTGAAATCACTACAAGCAAAATAAAGACATTAATTGAAAATGAATATAATCTTTTGTTGCAGCCATACTGACCTTAAGAACCTCCACAGGGACCTGCATGCTTTGGTAATGCTGTGGGGTGCTAATGGCTGGGGTGGGTGCAGGTGGCCCAGCCATGCGATGCTGCATGTATTGCAGTGCTGCATTCTGCTGCTGATGCTGCTGTATCTGCTGCCTCTCACGCTGCTCCTCTTGCTGCAGCTGGTCTCGCATCAGCTGAACGGAAACACACACACACACACACACACACACACACACACACACACACACACATTTATATCACAGGAATGCTCATTAAAGCATTGTGACCTATAAACGGAGTGTGATGGGTGATGCTGCTTTCGGCACTTCTCTGCCCCCTCCCTTATTTAAGAGTGGACATGAAGAACTGTTCAGAGCGTACAACTGGTGATTCACACATCTATTAAATCACCCTGTATGAAAAGTATGTACAGTAACTGTATTAAAATATACAAGGGCCAAATAGCACGGTCACATTTATCAGTGGTTGCTGTATGCAGATGCCCTTCAAATAATTGGCACACACACAAAGCTCTGACATTGAGCAGAATATCCTCTTCCCCAGTGTCAACTCAATCAAACAACACTACAAACAGACATTGATATCCACAGCTAATAAAAGGCTTGAATGTGCTGCATATTGGACGGTGGAGAGTGGTTGTGTTGTACCTGCATCCGCAGGCCGATGCGCGAGGCCATTGCTGGGGGGCGAGGGGGCAGGGGAGGGCGAGCCGACGTCAATGCACCGCAGTCCAGCCCGAGAAGTAAAGGAAACTGTGAAGGAGAAAAGGAAAGTAGAAAGAGTGACAGTTGAGCCAGGGGGAGAAAACAAAGGAATGAAAGGTTTGCTGTGATTCTTAAACAAGAGTGGATGCTGTGCAGACGCTTCTACTTTAACTGACATATTCAGTAGAGAAGTCTGATATAGTGTGTAACAGGGTGATGAGAGATGTGAGAGGAGAAGAGGAAGTGTGCAATGTTGTTCTTTTTATATGTTAACTGAGCCGTTTCTTTGTGGTTAGGTGTTCTTTACCTTATACTTGTCTTATGTGTCAGCTTTGTCTGCGCTTGTGTGACGGTGATTTGATTTTAAACTGTAATTTAAGCATCCCCTTTCCTATCTAAAGATTATCACAAAAGATAACCTCGGGTCAAGTTGACCGTGACACTGCTATGTCCTTTCAAGCTGGGCCAAATACATCCTGGACGTGTCATTGTCTGAAACTGATTCTCATCCAACTCCAGGTAAGCCAGCAAACACATTTTCAAAACTGTTTCCAAAACCTCTAATTGTTCCTTTACCAGAAACCTGTCAGCTCTGGGACTTCAGACTTTTCCACTGGTGCTGCTCCATAGGTATGCACGTTGATGCTTGGCAAGCTGGATCAATCGCCTGTCTTCCACTAACATGCACTCTTTGTTCCAACTGAATCAAAGGCACCCAGTCAACTTTTAGCAAGTTGTTAAAAGACAGGCTGTCAGGCCACCTAATTCTATTTACCTATGCCTTTGAGAATTCCCTGCTGCCGTGTCTTTTTCTGTCTGTATGACGCCTCAAATAACTCCCACTATGCTGTTTAACAGATGTGCAGGGTACTCGTACAATGTCTGTCTTGTACATTAATCGGGGCGGCAGTAGCTCAGTCCATAGGGACTTGGGTTGGGAACCGGAGGGTCGCCTGTTCAAGTCCCCGTCCGGACCAAAACATGGAGTGTGGACTGGTAGCTGGAGAGGTGCCAGTTCACCTCCTGGGCACTGCCGAGGTGCCCCTGAGCAAGGCACCGAACCCCCCAACTGCTCAGAGCGCCTGTCATGGGCAGCCCACTCTGACATCTCTCCACTTAGTGCATGTATAGGTCCAGTTTGTGCATGTGTGTGTTCGGACCTGTGTGTAATTGACAAACAGAGTGAAAAATTGAATTTCCCCTCGGGGATTAATAAAGTATATAAAATTAAATAAAAATTAAAATTAATATATAAAAAACAGGCTTTTCATGTCTTGGTGTCACAATCATTTGCAATGTTTTAACATATTAATCAACATTTTTTAATCAGCAAAATAAGCTCAGATTCTGAAAGGTATTGTCTATAAACAATAAAGAATGCTGCCTATATCAAATACAGTATACCAAACAGAGGAAGAAGTAAACTAAAAAACTATTATTCATCTATATAGCTATATCTGGTAATCGTTTCTTTGTCAATCTTAATTTGGTAACTTAAACTTTGACTCTTTTTGCCCATGTTTTTGCAATTCAAGAAATTAGTCCAGTATAGTGATAGAGACAGGCTCCATTGTAGACCCTGCAGACAACTGAGCACTATTAATTTACATTAACTACAGGTGACTGTTTTGCCACTGACATGAACAGATTGTTATTTTAAGTGTCTGGCAACATCATGGAAAGGATCCCTACAGAGATAGACGTTTTTGTTCAAGAGTAAGATCTTTTTTGTTTAACCAGATACAGCCTCGAAATCGCCATCGCCAAAACTCCGAGACTCCATTTAAATACACAGGAATTTTATCCTTGTAAAACACACTTCATTCAAAGTCGACAGAAACAAAATTTTCCATTGTTCAAATACCAACTCTGCTTTGGTTAAAAGAAACCCTTAAATCACCCAGTTAGATGTGAAAATATGCTGGCTTTATACACTCTAAAACAACTGTTTCTTTAAATAAAGTCTGGCGTGTTTGGCCATAGCAATTTCGGGGCCGTTTTTGGCAAGACAAAAAGGATCTCACTCTAACTCACACCAGTTAGTATGACTGACTGTGCGATGTATGAGCAATGTACTGGGCCAACCAAGCAAAGCAAAGCACATCTCCAGACTAACATCTCTACACTCTCTGTGTAGGTCTGAGGTTTCATATCTACTCTCATGTTTGAGAGAAGGAATTGGATGAAGATAAGTAAGCAGGAACACTCTCTGCCCCCCCCAACTCTGTCCCTTCAGAAAAAAAGAGTAAATTGCAAGGCACTTCCTCGACTTTGGAGAGGTCATGTGGGACTCATGTGGTCTTGTTGTTTTTGGGTGATCATGTGAGCAGAAGGATGATGGGGAACACCCATAAACCCCTTACAGCACCCCTTCCTTTGTTCTCTCATGCATACACACTCACAAATATGTATACACACACACACTCAGTGGGGAGTCCCAGGACTGATAGTTCCCCTTCTGCAATGACTTGTGTTCATCCCCTGAATGACTAACCTCGTCTGGAGTCACAAAGGTGTAATAAAACCTATGAAGGGCCATGATTCTACTGTATTTTAATGTCTCTGCTGATATTTGGGTGTTGTGAGACAACTATATACAGAAGAGCAGTGACAAGGACATTAGGGTCGACACAACCAATCAGAATCTGGTTCCTCCAGTCTCTCATCAGAAACACTGTCTGTATATGGTCATAAAGAGAGAAAGACACAGAGAGAAAGACAGACAGAGAGAGAGAAAAGCTCATTGTGCGTGAGGTACAATAAGAAGGGCAGCTCCTATTGAGGACTGAAGCCGCCTGTTGTCCGAAGTGTACATTTCAGCACCCGAGGGGGCACACACTGCCCGCTTTGTGCCCATTGGATGGCCCACATGAAAAACACACACCCATGCAGAGATGCACATTGAAACACAAGCATTCCAACACAAACATGTACCAGAACTTGGACCTGAGGACCAGCCAACTCCACACCAGCAGCTCCAAACTGCTAAAATGGACTAAAAACTCAAACAAAAAGTACGCTAATCACAGACACAGATTTTCCTAGAGCAACTGATGCTGTTGGACGAACTTCAGTACCTACTGCTGACATGTGGGGCTTCACAGAGGCCCTCCTGTAGTAGAAACTGTGTCTTTAAAGGTGCCTACTTGCAGTGACTGACAAACAAACAAAGTGTGTTCGCACATATACACAGAGTGGTGGAATGCTGCACAGTGTATTTATAGAGTCTGGCCAATGGGGTGATTACGTCTCCAAACTCAATTGGCAAGGTGGGCATGCCAGCCAGATGCACTCCAGGCCTTGAGAGTCTATGGATAGATATGTATGCTTTATAGACTGTGAATCTTGGTTGCCAATCTTATTAATATCTCCCCGATTTCGGATCATATTCCTGCTGGAACATGTCCAGTTGTGAAGATTTCGGTTTAGAGGCCTTTATTGGTGATTTTTCATGATAGAAAGTGCTGCTATGCTCAGTTACAGACACTACCCGGCTGCAGTAATGGTATAGAGACAGAGATGTGGGTGACATGGAAATATTAACCAATCAAAGCAGATTGTTCTTTTTCAGAGGCAGGGCTTGAATAGACAGGCAGTATGAGGAAACTAAAGTGTTTTTCGACCAATAAAGCACGTAAACATGTTTTAGTAGAAACCTTAAATACAAGTATAAACCTAATAGAATAGGTCCTCTTTAACATGGGATACAGATGTTTCAACACCTCTCCAACTTATCCATAGCTACTACACCTTAAGACAATACATAAAACAGGGACACAATGTTATGTGCTATTTGTAGGAGAACACACATACAGTATGCGGCACCGGCACGGTTTGACTCTCAGACACAGTGATGAATCCCTTATGTATAAGTGAGAAGTTCCAAATCCATCAGTTTTGGTTAAGAATTTATGCAAATGAAGATTACAGGCAATGCAATAACCAATATTAAATTTGAAATCCCCCAGCTCAGCAAAATGAAACTACTTATGACACCACTTGTTGTGGCTACAGGGTTTACACAACACTACCAAACTTTCCAAAGCTATATGCAGCTATGTGTAAATCATAGACCCTCCAACTGTGATGAAGCTATGATACATAATATACCCTTTAAGGCATGCATACACACTGACAGGATATCACTTCCTGATATCGTATGGTGACACACTGCTACCAGGCAGCATGATCTCCCACATGGGCCTTCCCATTGCCTGGCATCCACTGGGGTAAGCAGGCATCTGTGACGCAGTAAGAGCACACAGCGATCATTGTGCGTCCAACGCTGTGATGTCACAGGCCCTTCACTTCAAACACTGACAGCCAGTGGGAGGATGTAGAGTGGAGGAAGCCTGGGTCAGAGGTCAACTCTGGATTGTGCCACAGATTAGTCACAAACATACGTGCCAACGATATGCACACAATGGAAAATATTGAATACATTAAACATGCTGTACACAGCTTTAGTTCCTTCCTATGCATACATACATGTGCAAAGCGTAACACATACTCATCCACTGCCACAAACACACAAGTACACACACTTGGGGGCAGTGTGGGGCCATGGCACCTGTGCTCAGAGACATGGTGTTAATTTGTGGAGTGTGTATTTTTAGAATTGACTGTGCCATGCCAAGAAGGCCTTTTCAACAGCCAACATTGAGCAGTTGAATGTGGGATATGAACATTCACGCATACACTCAGGTGCTCTCTGACGAGAAAGCACATGTGCATTCACACGTATGTGGCCATAGCTGCTTCACAAAATTCAAACTCTATTTCTGTATTACGATCACAGCAATTTGGCATGGTGAGTGACAGTATAAAGAAATTCCTCAAGGTCACGCAAATGCTTTACACCTCTTGAAACATCTGGTACAATCACATTAGAAATACTGTTCAAGAACTTTAACCTAAGTCATGACATTGTTAAGACGTGCAAGTTTAAGCCATTCTTGGAAAATAAAAAAAAAATCCTTCTGTAGCCTCTGTACAACCGTTAATAATCACTTTTGAAGCTACGTTTCAGGTTATCGGACCCTTAGTCAAACTTCCTGTTAATATCACAAAGGTTTCAAATGTGACACTGCACTGTGCACTTCACCAGCCTTTCCATCACTGCACATGCGCACTCACACAAACACACACACCCTTTCCGCATTAAGCTATCTGTCTGCCTGCACTAATGACTAAAATAACCCCCTCTGCTCTCTGTTCTCCTTTTCAGGAACACCCTGTTCCCCTGAGCCATGGTGTGTTTTTTTGTTTTGTGTATATGCATGTTGTTTTGTGCATGTGCATGTGTGTCTATCTGCACGCATCTGTGTGTGTGTTTGCTTGTGGCAAAATGGAGGTGAGAGGGGGACATGCACATAAAGGGTAAGTGTGCACATGTATTACCACGCGACAGCGTCTGTCTGCTTTTGAGCCGAGTCTTTCAGAGCGTGTAAACAGACCTAAAGTGTCATTATTCCTAACCGCCACCACCGCACACGCTCAAAGGGTAAGGTTGGTAGGATTATGTGACATGGCTGGCATGGCAAGTATGGGGTCCTTACCCCTTCCTCTTTGGTCTCACACACACACAAACAGCTGTATCCCTTAGCGACAGAACACACGGAACTATTCGGACATGCAGACAGACAGACAGACTGGCAGACTGACGGACAGATCATTTTCAAACACTCAGGACTGGTATTCTGTTGGGTCAATTGCTGTTTCTGATGTAAAAATATTGCTGTTACCACCTCACATCTGTACTAATTACAACACATACTAGGGATTTAGTTACAGCAGAGAGGGGGTGTGTATGCATTAGAAATAATGACCCTTATTTCTATTTAAGTCATTTAAGTCAGGATTGCCTGCTGTGTTAATGCAGGGTAGCTCCACAACAACTGAATGGGTGGATTTCTATAATATAGTGGCACATTTAAACACAGAGACAGACACATATAGACACATGTGCAATTACCTGTTTGAGAGGAAAAAGAGTTCAGAAGGAGGAATATGCTCTGCGTGTGTTGCACACTACATGTCTGGATGCTGGAGAAAGTTGACAGCAATCTGCAGGGGGGTGGGGTCATGGAACAGAGAGAGATGAAAAGCAATGGAGGTGTGAAATGAAAAAGATACAAACTTAAAACAGACACGAAGAAAGAAACAAAAGAAAAAAGATAGTTGGTTATAGCTGCATAAACTGCAAACTGGACAGATGGAATGAATAGTTGTCACATGAAATATGTGATTGTGATTGGAGTGTGAATGAGAAACAGAGGAGGCACTGGAGTGTTGAAGTGGGGGGAAGCAGCAGGTGTGCAACACACACTGAAGAACTTCAGAAGAGAGAAGAATTTCCACGGCGGAAACATCGGAGGCAACAGACCATGGTTAGACCTGAGTATTAACACGCGCTGAATGGTATGACGAGAGGATATTCTCTATTGATTTAAGGCTTAATTCTGTAATTCTGCTGCAGGAGAAATGTTTGATTCAGCCATTCAGGTCTGTTTACTCATACAGTAAATTGTTGGAGCTCTTATGCAGCTGGTTCTTGGCCATCATGGTGTCAAGTTTGCTATGAGGGGTTTTGGCACTCTCCTGTCTGGTTTCAAGGTGTTTTAACGCCTCCATTTTTCAAATGAGTAGAGTTCTTGTGGAGAGTTTCTATAACACAAAGGTTAACTGATTTGTGCACTCAAGTAAAATATTCAAAACATTACACCCTCTTTCGTTATATATTTAAGCATGGTTGGGTTGAAAGGCTGGTTGCATGACAAATGCTAATAAAATGGTGAGTGTCCTTAAATTGAATGTAATTTACAGGCATAACGTGCCCACACCGTAATATTTCTGCTCAGTAACCAACTCTCTGAAGGTCATCTGAATGAATCACCGTAACTCATCAACATTGAGTGTGAATCACAATGCCTGTCACCTTGAAAACACAGACTATAAATAGCTGACCAAGAGAGACCCTTGTCCAGACCCTGTCAACTCAGTCCCACCTCGCTCGGGTCACTCTGCTTCACCGATCACAGAGAAATGAGTGATGTGAAAGTGGCAAGGAAAAGGACAACAATAGGTTATCGGCACGGACACACTTTCGGCCATGTCTAATTACAGTGCAACACAATGAAATACAGGAAAGACAACAGACCATCATCATCAATTATAACCGCAATGCATCACTTCCCCTTTCCTTCCATCAGTTTTCACAACTCCTAGTTTTGTCAGTGGTGAAGCAACTTCCTCTGCAGGAAACCCAGGGAAAGAACGAAGATGTTTGTCATGACACAATGTCTCAAGACGCAAATCTGTGCTTGCAGTGCTTTGATATCGATGGCCACTTCTCATATAATACTTAAATACACTTAAAAATTAAAAAGGAAAACAAATGTTCAGGCTTAAATCAATAAGGCTATTCCCTGTGCAGAGCATCTGCACAGACCAATCACATATAGAATATTTGACAACAGGAACAATGCACATAATGGTATTCACACTCACATCATGGGATATACAACGCATTTGGTCAGCCTGTTGTGGTGCAGGTGTAGTGCTAATAATAACTTAGCATAGCAGCACTCCAAACACGCAAAACATCTCTCAACAATCTGACCTCAGTTTACCTTGTTATTTCTTAAATTGGTGCATTTTGTCACACAAGTTAGCATCAGAGAGATGTTGTACTTCATGAAGTTACTTTCATTGTCTCACACAATCAGTACCATCACTCTGACTTTCTGCTTCCACTAAGCTGCAAATAACAAACAATCATGACATTGCTAATCAATGCAGTGATGACTCGACATCTGTAAATCCTATTTCTGTTTTTGAAAGGTCAAAACGCAATGTGGAACGATAAGTACACAATCGACAG
The DNA here is from genome assembly GCF_006386435.1 of Epinephelus moara. Lineage (NCBI taxonomy): Eukaryota > Metazoa > Chordata > Actinopteri > Perciformes > Serranidae > Epinephelus > Epinephelus moara. The sequence continues at coordinate 16,989,302 of NC_065529.1, forward strand.
GAACTTAACCAATGCTGCCTCTGTTGCTACTACTGCTTCTGTTCCAGTTTAAAGGATATGTACAGTTTCATTTCTGATTTAACAGCATGTCGGCCTGCATGGAGCTCAGACTGACAGTGATGTATCCAACAGCCAGGCAGCGAGAAACACTGATTCGTATAGTAGAGTTTGTATAAACTTATATCCTTACCAGCAACTCTCCAACTATCCCAAAGACAACATAGTGTATCCAAGAGAGATCTGCTCCTCCACGTGTTAATGCACACACTCCTTGACAGAGACAGACAGTTCTTTACTGGCTGGGCCCGACCAACTAGTGCATTCATATGCCGGTTCACTGGTTGTGGTGGCACTCCTCCCTCCTCCAGCCAAGCTACAGTAGGCTGAGTGACAGTCACTATTAGTCACCTTCCTCCCTCTCTCTAATCACTCGCTCAGCTTCCTATTCCCCCTCCTCCTCCTCCCACTCTCCTCCTCTTCCCCTAAATTAGCCTGAATGCCGTAGTCTGGGGCCACAACAACGACAGCCCTGTGTCCAGTAAACTCATCTCCCTCTATCGTTTATTCCCCTCTTTCACTCTAATGTGAAACTCCTCCTTCGGTCCAGCCTCCTGCCTAAAGCAGTGTACAGCATTTGCATACAGTAACACCTACACATGTGCGCGCATAAACAGACCCTGAGAGCAATTCCTTATTTTGTCTGGCAGGTCACTGTGTGTGTGTTTTTCTGAACTATAGGGCAGTGAATCAGCATATTTACTTCTTTAACTGCACTCCCACACACTGTCACCCTATCACACGCAAATGCACATACAAACCTGCATGCTTAGATGGTTATAAGACTTAACAGATACGTGTATACACAATCCTGAGGACAAGAAATATATATTAACACCATATTTATTGTCATAGATAATCAGTTATCACACACTTTTGCCTTATCAAAATAAAAAGAAACATTCCATCGAAATACACGTGTTATCATTTCCTGAAAGTCATGGTCACTTTATTTTTAAAAGATTATTAATTGGGCGTAAGAATGTTAAACATGCTCCTAGAAAATACCAACAGGTGTAGCGACCACAGAGCACTGAATCACAGCAGACAGCTTACGACTGACGCAAATGGATCTTAATAATTTTTTTTATGACAAAACTGATGACATTAGGCCGATGACTGCACAAGAATCTGGTTTTAAAAACATCTGAGATGCTACAGTGCGGCACACATTTCTATAGATGTTCAATCAAAAGTGGGTTACTGCCATCTGGTTTGAAGTCTACATGCTTTCAATGATCACTGGTAAAAAGTGTACACTCTCCTGTCAGTCCCATACAAACTGAACTTTATTGATTTAATAGTGACAGGCCAGTGAGTTCAGACTGAAGTCAATCTTCTTGGGGAAAAAAGTGCTGTTAGATTTGTTTACAAGAAACAGTAGTCACACCTTGAATCACTCCTCTCTCTACCCTTAGGGATAGAGTGTGGCTGTTTTCACGTCAACACAAGCAACAGCACATACAAACACAGATGAGTATCGTAACATTCTCGACATTCTCAATCAAACAGATACACATTAACACATCCCTCTAACAACAGACAAAAAAACAAAACAATAAAAGACAGAATGATAACTAGGTTGCTGATAGGACAATTAAAGGAGCCTCCTAGTGGTGAAATCATGCGTAATATCAGGATATTTGCACTTCAGAACATGTGGAAATAAGGAGGATGTTTGTTTTCTAATACAATAAAAGTTTCAGAGGACAGAACATAGCAATTTCAATGTTTGTATATCTGTCATGCTCCTTTATAAGGTGACAGCACTCCTAAAATCCCCAAATTGTATCACTGAAGTCCTCCCTTCTCATTAGACCTTACTGTAAGCTCAACTCATTAAAATAAAATACAGAGTGACCAGCTTTAAAATCAATTAGCAAATTGATCTGCATCTGCCTCGGGTTGTAACACATATGTCCTCAACATACTGTAAAGGCCACATGCAGAATGCCTATTGTGTCCAGCAGCTTGTTTGATGGATCCTCTGTGCTACTTAAACTCTGTCTCAAGCATGTCTTCCATCCCTGTATGTAACCCAACTATCAGTACCCCTCCATCCAAACTCTCCTACACCGTCCTGTATCCCTGAATGCAGAAACACAAACACTGGTATCAAAGTGCCACTCAGCTAGTTGTGCCTATCACACCAGCGGAGAACACTGGCCAGCATGGTTCAGCAGTACCCGGCTGACAAGCATCCCTTGTTTGTACACAAAGCATTCGGCTCCAGTTCTCATAGTGCCCGCAGTGTATTTACTGGGTTATTTTGGTCCGGGGGCAGGACCCCTCCAGGCCCTCAGCTTATTGGTTGGGAAAGCTGCGTTCCTGTCAAGTCTGGCCAATCATCGGGCTTATGTGTAGGAGGGGAAATCATTGACCAACACAGCTTTGTACTCTTTTGACAATGGCCTATGGAGGAGGCAGGACCCAAACACACGCATGCACACACACATACGTCCACATACACAAACACACCACCTAAGACCCTCATCCACTCGTCCACAGGACATGTTTCCCTTCGTTTACTCTTTTGGTTACCTTGGCTGCAAAGAGGCTGCAAACAAATACTACTATACTTCTGGCTCTCTTGAAAGTGTTGAACGGCTGTAATGATGTGTGAGTGAGGTTTAACCCTACCTAGGGCTATCTTTTAAGTAGGACAAACAGTGCTGTCAATATGCCAGACAAGTTATAACCAGGGTTGCATGCAATGGGTCAACAATTTGACATTTATATATGGATTTGTACATGAAATGTTTGCCTTATATGATATACATCTGATAGTATCATGTTAATACTCCTTTCTGGAGCAATATGATGATGCTGATGCGGAGTGAAATTAACAAAGACACATTAAGCTATTTTTATGGCTTCACATCAAAAGGAAACATTATTAACACATTATGCATCATTTTACATACATTATCGTCTATATCAGCCTTAAATATCTGGTATCTTTTCAATTAAAGTTCTATAACTTTAAGCAATGCTTGGTCATGAAATGGCTATGAAAAAAAAATTCCTCATACCATTTTGAGTAAGTGCTACATCATATAACAAGAGGTGATCTCAAGTTGTGTGCATGAGTATTAAGCCTAATTTTGTGGTGTGCAAATGCAAATTTAAGGCACTTTAGCATTGGCTTCACTTTTCAGACCTGGACCTAACCCCTTGGTTGTAGCTCCATAAACAAACTGAGAAATACATGTTGGGCTGCTACTGTATGGCTGGATGTCTCAGTCACAGTGCAGTAAGCCACTAGGTATTTATTTTTAGAGCAAGCTTTTCTATTTTGAGAAGGGTAATTAATCATTATTAATACGGAGTAAACAGAAGCGGGGATCTACGTGTGCGATAGAGAGAGTAGTGCAATAACCAGCCAACCAGCTACACAGCATTTCTTTTTGCATGGGTGAGAGTCTCCATGTATGGTGAGTCGGAATGGAAGGTATTTGGTGAAAGGGTTAGATGAGTTGTAAGATAAGGTACACACACACACACAAATTAATTTCACTATGACTGTCACACACCGAAACCTGCTCTATACAAAACTTTACATGCCCAACACTAATTCTCATTGTCCCTCTTCCACCCCCTCTTTCTCCTATTTTCATCCACAATACACTGACAAGTTGAAAACTAATTACCATTAGTATGAAGAATGTGGCAGCCTTTGAGCCCTTCAGACTTTCAAGAGGTAGTGAGAGAAAGAACTGCAGAGGGAGTGCATAAAAGGTAAGAAAAGGAGGACAGAAACAATTGAAAACACGGGAAGAGTTCAAGGAGGGGTCAAGAGGATGATAACCAATAAGATAAGCTTACAAGAGAACTTCCTCTGTGCTTTGCTGTGCGTGTGTGTGTGTGTGTGTGTGTGTGTGTGTGTGTGTGTGTGTGTGTGTGTGTTTGTGTTTGCGTGTGCCGGATCAGCATCCATTTCTTGCCCTCTGACCAAATATGGGGACAGTTTTTGATTAAGCAGCACAGACAAAGGAATGCTGTGTCTCTATACACAGACACACAAGCACAACCTTATACAGTAGACTGCTGCATTTCCACTTCAGATGATTCTGCCACTGACTATGGCTAACACTATGGAGGAAGAGATTGTCCAATAAAAATGTCAATAAACTCGGGCAGAGTACAGTGCTGCTACTAAAATTGCTGTGCTTTTCAGCATTACTAATCCCAGCAGATAAGAGCGCTTCTAAAATGAGAAGAGCGCCTGCTATCGATCAAAGAGGGAGCATCTGTTCAGTTCTCCAGCTGAGCAGTGAAATCACACTGGTTTGAATAAGAGATAATCTCCACCAAGACAATTTCACTCCTGGCATAATATCAAATTGCAACAGAAACACTGAAATTGAAACACCTTTGTGGTGTAATACACCAACCACTGAGAAAGGTGGACGTGACAGAAAGTTGGATTCTGTAAATATAAATAATCTCCATGCTTTGGAAACATTGTAGAGAGTTGATGAGGTGAAAATCTTGGAAAGAGGCAGCTTGGTGTAATGAGAGCACAGAAAGATGCATTTTCAAATTTATTAGTATGAACAATCTAAAAGATTAAGGCTGGTTTAGAGACTGGATTAAGAGTGTGAATAGTGGAGGCAGATTTGATGTTCAAAGCGGAGGCTGTTTCACAGTCTGTGGGCCACAACATAGGTTTGATCTTCAGCAAACAAACAGCCAGCAGTTTCAGGTAAAACTACATACCGCAATATGGAGGAAACCTTAGTGACTTTAGAGACACTGGCAGAGTGCCTGCTCAAAACTTCCGTGTATAGGATGGGCCAATTGCTTGGTCCGTTCCACTTAAGGGCCGTTCACACCAAGTACTATAACTTTAAATATAACTATAAATATACAGTTTTAAAAATCATTCTAAACTCAAGTGGAAGGCAGCGTCCACACTACAACTATAATGACAACGATAGCAGTGGACGATATCGTTCGGATCACTTTCAGAGCGATTTGATGAATGATAGAAACACTGACAGCCAATCAAAATCCTGAGTAATACATCTGCATTGATATTGTTGCATCCTTTAGCGATACTAAAGTATACATCATTTGCTAACAGCACACGTTTTCTATTTGGAACCAAACTGTTTCCAAGAACAAAAGCCCTCATTCTTAAAGTTACATCACTGATCCTTAAGAAATACTTGAGTGTGTACTATAACTGAGTGACAGAGAGCGAGCCATACCCAGCAGCAGCGGTGTTACAGTAAACAGGGGTACCCTCTCAAAACACTACACAGTGTGTGCTTCTAGCAGTAGTACTGCACTGCAAATAAATACATCCTGTAGATCTCAAAAGCAAGCAATTGACACGGCGCTTGCTTGAGTCCTGAGCAATACAGCCGCCAAGTGTGAGGTCGATTGGATAAATGGTTATTGGGAAAATCAAAGGACAGACAAACAGATGGACAGACAGACCCCTTTCATTTTAGTTAGATAGGAAGGAGCCAAGCTATTAAGAATCTTGTAATCAAACAGTAAGACCTTGCATTTGGTTTTGAACTGAGAGCCAAGTGTCATCAGCATAAGTGCAAGGAAATACTGTACTTCTTAATTATCAAGAGGAAACATATAAAGTGTGTGACCTACAATGTTTGAGATCAAAGGAGCAGAAGACAGAGTAGTTGTGCGCACATCCAATCCTGCTTTAGGTCAGGTGCTGGATAATAGGGGTCCATGCAGAAAGAAGAGGAAAATCCGCACACTGAATTAGAGCTCCCAGTAGGTTTTAATGACTAAAAAAGCAACGTTTCGACCCAAATGGTCTTCCTCAGGCAACTTCAAAAGAATGAAATGGCAGGTGGCAGGTATACATATAGGCTAAGAGCCAGGTGTCATCCCACCCACGTCATCTGTCAATCAAAGGAGCGACAAGCAAAAGACAATATTAAAACTTTCTATCATGGCTGATAAGGTTGACATAAGAGGTGAAAACATGCACAAGGGCTCTGGCATTAATCCCAATTATATGCTGAGGACTATCAGTCACAATGTCGTGCCTTCCCAGTCAAAGGCAGACGTGAGAACCAACATGAATATATTGCAAAGTCATGTCATGAGTCATCAGTGGGTCATTTAACATCCTCATATGAAGCCAGACTGAAATTGATCAAAAATATTGTTGAGAGAAACAGCCTTTCTGTTTTTTTTACCATCAGCTTAAAACCACTGGAAAGAATACTGCATAATGGAAAACCTGTTTGAGGAGCCCAGGGGGCATGTTATTAAGGGAGCGCAGAGTCTCTAGTAGCTGAGAGAGAATGTTGACTTTCAACAGCAATGCCGACCATAATATAAATATAAAGTAGACAAAACATTATTCTTAAAATCATCAATGCTGTATTGAGTCTTGAAATCTAATTTTCTTGAAGCAAAGCCGCAAATGATTTCAAGAGATTTCACAATACACATCAACAGACCCATTTTATTTAAAGAAGTGAAACTGCAAGAGAAACAAGTGAGATTGCCTCATATTATTAATATTTTTTTACTGGTTTGTAGGAAAAGCTTTTGAGACAATTACACTGCGATTTCAGAATTTGTTAAGTGAACAGTTTTTGCAATATAGGCCCCCCTAATATCAACCCCAAGTCTCAATTTGTCTTAAAAAACAACAACAATGCTGAGGTGACTGAACATCTTTATAAGAAGATAAAAATATAACTCTTTGAAACCTGTCGTGGGCCTCTCAGAGAGCTAAACTGCAAACGACACCCCTGCAGTTCATACTAACAAGCAAATTGTCCGAACGTACACAACAGGCCAGCTGCAGCGTGTGCTCACAGATGCAGCTGAGACGCCATTCTTACAGAGAAAAGACAGACTGCGTAAGACTATCACTACTGTCTGTCAGTCAAAAGAGGATATGAAACAGTGGAATGGAGATAAGATGAGGAAGTGCAGTCACACATTCAGCACATGCCCGAAAACGCCCCACCCACACTCACCTCTGATAGATCATGGGTCATGTTGTCACAGAGCACATGCCAAGCTGTCATTCCTGTGGTTTAAAAAGTCCCAGCTCATTTGGTAGTTTATTTGGACTTTTTGTCTTCTTTTTTTTTTAATTAATTTTAAATCCACAACACCATAAAGCCACTTCCTCATTTACCTTTTCCTGGTCTAGTCACGAAGCGGCGAAAACACTGTCCGAGTCACGGGAGATCTGTCCATATGGCAAATGGATGAGGCTGTGTTTACACACACCTTGTGCTCTTTCACACTAGAGTACATCCATTGAGCCTTGTCGGTGTCCCCGTGTGCAAGTGTGTGTGTGCTGCCTCTGTTTACCTGAAGAAAATTAACCCCATCTCCAACACTTAGAAGCGGACATGAGTCCAATGAGGCTGAAAATGACACACACACACACACTTTTCCATGCACACAGGATATAAAGCTTGTGCTAATTTGTGCCAAGGTGATCAGATTATATGTGTCATACACCTATAAACACAAGCCCAGGAGGAGAAATGCTCCACTGCAACCAGTAGGTTGGTAATTTAGGATATCATTTAGACCAGTTAGTCAAAAACAGTCACCTCTTCGCTGCGGTGAGGTTTAAGTGTCTGGAACTGGACTCTGTTTTCCTTAACAGGCCATGTGAGCAGGTTGTCGCTGTCCTATTGGAGAGAGTGCGATCAGTCTGTCAGGCGTCACCACTGCTCTACATAGTGGCCGCTCACCTCTGACCTTGCTGACCTCACAGCTCAGTGTGTTTATTAACCTCTGACCCATCACACTGTGTGCACTCAATAACCCCACTGACTCCTCTACAGTATGTGCATGTGTCCCATTCTTAATAGTGTTTCTACACCGTACACACACTTGTGTTGGCAATGAGGGAGGGAGTGAGCGCAGGTAAAGGCATTTACAGCCTCGCATATATTTTCCTCTAACACAACAGGTTCTTACGCTCAACTCTTGTCTTATCAAGATTTTCTGATACTGTGTTGTGTAGCAGGCGGCAGATATTACGTTATTAATCATCTATGATTTTGAAGTTTAGAGGGATTCTTAGGAACATTATATAAACACATCAAGAGGCACATGATTAAATTATAAGACAATCCAATTAAATTGGTTTATTGATATGTGGTAGCTTTGCATTAGTGCCCAGCCGCCTAAACTGTGCGTCAGTGTTGCTGCACAGTACATCTATCTTTCTGATCTGGTTACACAACGAACATGTTTTCATTCATTCATGAATTCATAGAAATGAGGAGGCGGCAGATAAACACAGAGAAAAATAGACACAGAGACAATCCAAACAGAGATAGCGAGAGGAAGGTTTTCTGTCTTCCCAGGAGAACGGTACTTCAGGTTTAACCATGTGATGACATAACAACTGTTTGACTAACTCGCATGCTACAGCTCTGCATAAATGCACTCCATGTTTGTGTGTGTTAAAATACATAAATGTTGATGCACATATACTGTTTGTGCCCGAGCCAAACAAACTGCCCTAATGTATCAACACACAGATTATTTCCTCAGACCTGCAGCTGAACCTGCCCCTCATGCATGTGAATGCCCATCTGTGTGTGTCTGTGTGTCTCATTAACAGTGAACAACAAAGTGGTGGAAGTTCTCGTGTACTTCTGTATCACATTTCTATCGAAACACATGTCGGAAAATACATGTGCCACCAAGAAATTGTCAGTGTGGTTGAGTGACCTCAGACATCTTGTGCAACTTCCCCTGCAAAACAAATTTTATTGGAAGTGATTGGGGGCAAAGCAAAATTACAAAGAGCACCTTACCATACAAGCATATTTCTACCTACCCACAGTCATTAAAAAGATTATTAATTGCTGATTGTTTAAATATCACTCTATATATGATTTTCCTGTGGTTTCCAGCGGCTGCAGTTTCTTAAAATCAATCTTTCACAGTCTATATCATACATAATCATACATGTAGTTTATTGGGATTGCTGAGCTCCAGATTTTCTATTTCTGGTAACTCACTTCATGAGCTGTCATCACAACATCATCACGCATGTGGTGACATTTAAAGGGAGATTTCTTCGAAGCCCTCTAAGAACGAAAGCAGAGGAGTCATGGTCATAAGCAGAACCTCGACAGAGGGGAACTCGTCAGTTACAAGCTATCAGACTTGTGGAGACCTTTCTGCTGACCTCTGACCTTTGACCCTGATTGTGTTCTGTGGAGAATGGTATAGATGATCACAGAAGCCAGATGGAGAGGTCGTCGGTCATGGACCGGGATGTAATGTCAAACACTTGGTTGGTGGGATGTTAAGGTGGCACACATACTCTAAGGACACATGCAACTGGAGTAAATCCTCAAATCTACATTTATTATGGTAAATACTTTCCTGCGGCAAAATTTATCAGGACTACACCTAACATAATTATTTCTAGGTGTTTGAACATATCCTACAGCAAAATAACAAAACATAGTGTCCTCTGAAATCGCAGCTAAATCACAGGTATATGTCAGATATTATAGCTGGAATAACACATTGACATTGCATTACTGGAAAGCATAAGGCCGAACAAAATTTACCCTCCACTCCCTCCACACTCTAATAATAAACCCACTATGTAAATAAAGCCCACTCTGCAGAGGGCACACAGGGGGCATAAATGGTCTGCAGTGCCTCCATTATTTTTGTGTTTGCACCATGCAGGACGTTCAAGCAAAGTACTTAAATAAGCAGCGGCGTATTAGTCTGTACAGTTTACAGTCACAGCTTATACATAGCAGCATACCCCGGGGCTGAGGTGTTGTTACTGATACCGGCCAGCTTATAAATGGCAAGAGGGGAGGCTCTCCAGTGATGACAGTAAAAAGGGGAAAGTGGTCCATTATGGTCTAACCAAGTGGGTCCCAAAGTGGCATCAGTGTCCCCATCATAAAAACAAAAAGCTAAATTTCAGTTCTGTTCTATTTTTTTTAATGATTATTCCCTATTTTTGTAAAATTAATCTAGTATGAAATATAGAAAATAAACTTTAATGGGTTCTAAACATAGAGTAAAAGCATGTAGAAGTGTTTTGGATGTCTATTTTGTTCTTTATGATTTATTATGTGCTGGTGGGTGTCCACACCTTTCCATAATTATTCTGTTCAGATTCATAATGACATTATAATGAGCTGGAAACATGGCCTTAACAAATGATGCACTGTGAATTGTGATGCTTGCAGCCTGTATGTTAAGGGTAAAGTAAAGCTTAAAGTATAAAGCCGCAAGTCTCGTCTACAATGCTGAAATAGCTATTTTGTAATGATTTAGCAACATTTAACTGACTATTACAAGGTGGGGATGCCTTTAATTTCCTAAGGACAAATGTTAAGTTGGCTATTTTTAATTTTAACCTCATTAAATCACGAGACTTTGCGTGTAAACCGAGATATACGCACTTTAAATGACAGCTCGCGGGGTTTCTAGAGGTAGTGTTGTGGTAGCAGTAGCTAGATGTCAGTGGCGGAGGTAAAATATCACTTACCCGCTCTGAAGGTCAGACAGAACGAAGTAAAGAAGTCGGGTTCACGAAAAGTGCGTGCCCACCTCTCTCGTGCGCTTGACAACACCAAACCTGCCGGGCTCTACCGGGAGAAAAAGTCGCGTTTAAACTTTAAAACACTCTTAAAAGTCTCAAGTGTCTCCGTATCCCCACACACTGCTACAGCGTGGACCACCGCTCGCACTTCACAGGCTAATTTGTTTTCGTTTTGCCCGTCGAGACGTTGTCATAACTCGGAGCGTCTGCGGTCACCTGTGACCACCACCAATAGCAGAGCGCGGAGGGTTTGTGGGAAATGTAGTCTTTTTTCCTGTCTTCGACTGGCTGGTATTTTGAGGCGATGACGTGATGCCTGTTAACTGCACAGGGGGAGTTTTAAGAGGTCCTCTAACTTTAGTCAACAGCCAACACGACTGAGGGGAGACAGCTCCATCTTTATCGTTTTTACCGCCTTCCCCCAGTCTGCTTTTATTTTGTTTCATATTTATGACGCATTTAGTTTAGTCCCAGTTGCATTTCAGGGTTAAGTATCAGTGTTAAATGCAGAGATTGGGTTCATACCCTGTGAAATACAATAAATCTTAATTCTTAATCTTAAAATGAAAATGTGGACACTGAAAAGTGGCCACAATAGTGACTGTATGTATTATGTAGATTACATAAGTGTTCCTCATAATATGGGAAGCTCCGTTAATCATAGTATCAACATACTGTTCATGAATTTTTACCTCCCAAATTCACATTTCTATAGTTTGTATGTTGGCCTATTGACATTTTTTTTCAACAGGCATGTTTCTGTGTGATTTTAAAGACCATCTAATGTCAGTATATTTTTGTTGTTTGTGTTTCACTGGTCTGAAAAGAATATGGCATGTTGACTGGTTACAAGTGCACCAACAGCATGTAAAGCATTTATACATGTCGAAAGATGTGAAGGAGAGACTTGCACTGTCCAGTGACTGTTGGATCACACCTGTAGTACACACTGTGACAACAAGAGGGAGGCAAAATCACTATCATAGCGCAAACTGTGACATCTCATGACAAAAGACATGGAGACATTTAAAATGGGCAGTTTCAGTTTTTATTTCAGTGCAGTAAGTTTATCAATGTAACTCTCATCTGACACTAGACCAACCACTAAAACAATTAACTGCTGCCAACCAGAACATCCAGCTGTCTTCTGCTTTTTACTTCTGAAGGTGTAAACTGTTGCGGCTCATCTATTTTTTCATGTTCATGATCCTAGTTAAGTGGTTCTGACGGTGTCTGATGGATGGATAAATCACTGTAAGTAGTAGCTCTCTCCCCATCATAATCAAGTATGTGATTGGCATGATTCCACTAACATTCAACACTTGAAAGACAGACCACTTAAACCACTTTGAGCCACTCAAATATGAGAATGAGATTCCACAGGAGGCAGTGGGGTACACGGCTCACACAGCCAGCAATGAGACAATCAAGATGTTTTTAGCCATGAAACACTAGAAAGAAAAAACATAATGCTTAAATCAGCAGGCGAGTGGCTGACGTCTGAGGTAAATCATCTCTTTGGCCCCTTCAGTAAAGAGCAGTGTCATTAATATTTACATAACACTAAGGGAGGCTACTTTGAATTAAATACGTCAAGTTTCTTAAATTTTAAAATAATAATACAATTCTGTTGATGCAACGTTGTCAAATTCAAACCATCACATAATCAAGATATTTTTGAGTAACTGTTCAAGTGAGTATAAAAACAAACCAAGGGAGGACAGCAAAAATGTCCCACCCTGTTAATCCATGAGGTTTAAAGACTTATTTAGAAAACATGTTACACATGTAGGTTCAACATGCAACATGTCTAACGTAAAATAATAGCGGACACATTCCCCTCTGGCAAGTCTGTAGGGCTGAGCAATATATCAATATTGATCATACATCATCTATCACTGTGATCATATCACAGTATTTTTTTATATTGTGAAACATGATGCACTTCAGTCTGAAATAATGCACAACAAATTAAAGTTCTACCAGCTGTCCAAAGTGAGAAATTATTAAACAATTTGACGTAGTTTTTCATATATAAACAGATACTAAAACTAGGGATGCCCCGATGAAGTTTTTCGGCCACAATCTAATCATTTAATATTGACTATCTATTGATACAGAGTCCCGATCTGATACATTTGCTTAGATAATACAGCTGCACAGTGCACACTTCTTGCAAAAATTAGCCTTATTTTACAAAGCATAAAATAACAACCCCTTTCTTTATCTTTTATTGCCTTGTCGCTGTGTCGAATGAATTTCTGTCCCTTTAAGAGACTATACTCCAGTGGCTTTGGTGAGGCCTGTGTCTGAGTTACCTGAATAAACTGTATTCAATCAAGTGTTTATTTTTGTTGAGCAGAGCAGTAAAACACTGTGCGTCATGGCTGAAAGCAAAGCTAAGAGACTAGCACTGAGCTAAAATGAAACGAGTGCACGTAACTTCAGTGAATAACGTAACAGTTACATACTGCATTTTCTTTTATGAACTGCAGTGTTTTGTGGTGGGCGGGGCTCAGCCAAAGCTCTTATACACACACACACACGTGAGCTCAGAAAAGTGGAGGAGAACTGACAATGGAGAGTTGTTGCATCGCTGTGAATTAAAGCGTAGCAAGTACAAACACCTGTGTGATAAGCCAACGTAAAACAAAGGATCGGATCCCAATTGGTTAAAAAATACCTTAATCGGATCGGGACATCCCTGATCAAAACAGTTACTAATTTCAGATGACGGTTTTCTGGTTTTCTGGTTTTCTGGTTTCCCGGCCCTACTTCTTCATGTTTTCAGAAAGACTATGGAACTGCTGGAGCTGAGGAGTGTTGAAAGTGCAGAGGGACTCCAATGTTCCTATGTGGACATGGCAGATTTCAAAACACACGTAACAAGCCCTGTCTCCCAGGAATAATGTTCATATTGGACAATTCTGCAGTGCACCATTTAGATTCATGAAGACCTATGATGTTTAAAAAACAAGTAGGGTGTGGAGGTTGTGGTGGATGGGCATGCAACATATTTGAATTTGACACTGGCAGTTGGAATTTGCATCCCATCTCAGGCCTTCTCTGAAGGCAAAATGAGTAGGATATGTAGGTTACTCTTTATAAACCTAAACAGTGTTTTTTTCCTACTTATTCTGCCTTTAACTTCTAATAGGGTCTAAGGAAATGTGAATGATCATAATCCAGAGTTCTGCAGAATCATCCAGTATCATATTTCTGTTTGGTGAGTGGGATGAGATAACAGCAGGGTTCTTGGTGTGTCGTTCTGCAGGGCAGGTCTCCTATGTGTAGGGTGAGGAGGGGTACTGTGGGTGCCACCAGTCCATGAGCTTTACACTGTGTACGGGATCCAACACCACCTGGGTCCCGCCCTGATCCCCTCTCTTCTTGCCCCGCTGGAGTGGCGAGTCCTGGAAGACCAGACGAACGCGGTGGTGGCGCATGTCTGTGCTAACGTTGATTGTGAACTATGAGAAAGACAGAGACAGACCAGTTTGGATTAGGAGAGGAGTGAAGCATACTTGGTGCACCAGGTCATGATCGAAAATGGATCTTAATCTTTGGTGCAGAGGTTAATAAAGTTCATGCAGACTACTGGCAAAAAGTGATGTCCTGCTCCCTAGGTGCCATTAAAATTCTCCTTTTTGATATCCTGTTTCTACCATCACAGCACAGGTCAGCTACAGGGTAACATGTGCAAGTAGTTAAAAGAACAGTCTGTGCTCTCTACCAAATACAAAAAACCCAAGAGTTACTAACCAGGGACAGTGTCATGCCCATAACCACAGGGGTAAAGATGAAGTTGAGGGTGGTGACCTGAAGCATGTAGCAGTCAGAGTCTGGGTTCGTGTGGACATCTTTGTATTGTGTGGGCATCCGCAAAGACTTGACACAACCATTCTTATTGTGTCCCTGCTGGATGGAGATAACCACAGAAATACATAACAATAAAAACAAAGGCAGCAACACCACAGATTATTACTGCTTATGTAAAAGATGATCATATTAGGAAAGGGGCGTAGTTGGTTTTAAACAACCCTTTTTTACCTGCTTTAGAAACTTGAAGTTAAACTCCCACAATGCCTCAGGCCGAGTCCCTGGCAGCTTTCTGACCCAGAAGAGTAAACACTGCAACAGGAACCATTAAAAGCACAAAAAGAAAATCAATATTTTCAGAGTGAAAGGTTTGTTTAAGTTTGTACGTACATGCATACGTGTATTTCTTCCTGGTTTTTTTCTTGTTTTGAAAATAAAAATGCAAAATTAGACTTAGTTAATACATATACATGACCCAGAGGTGTCAAACCATGTGCCATGTAGGTCAAAATTTTCAGTCCAACCAAACACTAAATAAGGAGCCCCTATCATGCAGAGAGCGCAACAAAGTCTGGCTCTTTGAACTACCTGGCTCCACTACGTCTAACATCAGTGGTCATGGATAGCCTAGATATCACAAATTTGGTAAATAGGCTCAGTTAGCCCAGCATTTTCCTACCTAGCCATGCGTGCATTAGCATGAAAAAGGTAAACTCTTAACTACAAGCTAATCACATGCAGTACTAACAAATCATAAACAAAATAAAAATGTTAGTTCCACATCTGACTATACAGCAGATAATTTACCTTGGAATTGAGCAAGGTTGTGGGCGTGGATTCTGGCAGGGCAGGAATTTTCGAGACACGCAAGCTGAACGGCTCATACAAATGGAAAAGGGAGCGAATCACACGGGCCCGTAGAGAGCACATCCTGTCAATAGAGTCAGGCTGGAGACGGAACGGCAGGTCAGTGTCAATCTTGTAGTGCCTGAGAAAGGAAACATGTTTATTATACAAAGTGCCTATCTACTCCATTACTTTGCTAATTTATTGGACCACATTCAAGAAAATTTGTCTCTTCTTACACACTACTAATAATGGATACAGTCCTCAATTTAACCATAAATCATGTACTTTACATGTATGCTAATTGTCATACTGGTAATTTATGTGTTTCTGTTTTACTTAGATTAAAAAAATAAGGAAAGTGAAAGCATGGAAGGCAGTGATACAGCTGTTTTTCCAAGCAGCACTGATACTGCCTTTGGCCCTTGAGTGACTCAGCAAATTCATCTTACATATAACACACCAATCAACAAAAATCCCATCAATTGCTGTCAGTTCACAGTTTTAAATTGGACCCTGAGGAGTGTACAGCCTCTTCAAGTTCTCTCTGGTTGATGAGAAGTTAATAACCTGTGCACTGTTCACTCCTGACTGTACACAGTTGATCAATAAAGCCTCCTCACCTTCTATAGAGCCTGGTCCAAAACGCTGCAGTGCAAGTGACCGTCCAGGCATTCTTACAGATTAGAGCAAACCTGCACACATCCTCAGGCCGAATATAGGAGGCAAGCACTAGCCAAATATCCACTGGATACTCCCCACCATCACTGCTCTCGCTGCTTTCTGCAAGACAATATGCAAATATCACAGAACACTCTGATAACACTGCACATTTTCAACTCATTCCTCTATGTGCATCCCCTTAACAGATTGCTAATAATACCCTTTCTCCTTTTGTTTTTCTTCTTGCGGGTCCCTTTAGCTTCGTTTTCTCCATCTTCTTCGGGGTCTACATCATCACTGCTGTCCAACGCGTCGGCTGTGACACTCGCTGAAGACGAGAGGACCTCTTCTACAGCACCCTGAGATGCCTCCAGGCCGCAGAGTAATTTTACTGAAAAACACAGTGTTAAGTTTAGCACATGGATCACCTGTCCAGACGTGACCATGTGACACTGCAATCTGACTGCATATGATCACAAGTTACCTTCTTTTTCAACTGCATTTGCAACAGCCTTTTTCAGCCTCCCTGACTTCACAACGGCTGGGTCGGCATCAGCATAATCAGCAACGGTCACTGGGTAAAACAGACATATATGCTTTTTAATACTTATGCTGTTTAGAAGTCATATTTTTTTGATCATATATCAGCAAAACAAGCCATGAGCACTGGTAAACAACACCTCTCTCATTTGACTTTAGCGGTAGCGTTAGATTTATCTGCACTTTGGCTCTTACATATACCAGAAAGCAAACACTAAAGGTTACCATACCAAGTCCTCAACTTAGCCTATAATGTAGTAAAACATTTCAGTCATATAATTAACCCCAACGTTGTAAAGTGAAGAGGGTAGCTATTTCAATTACAGCGGTCTGAGGCGTCCTAACAGTGGGCGGGTTAGCTTGCTAGCTAATGCAAAACTGACCTACCTGATTCCGAACAAACGTCCCCGGCCCTAAATTTCAGCCGTTTTCGGTTCCCTTTCTTGGGCATGTCAACCTTGATAATCTGCGGACGCTTAACTGGCCTGTGGGTCCTGCCATGTCTCTATGGCAAGCTGAGGTAGAGAGAAAGAAAGAAAAATGAGAGAGAAATTGAAAAATGTTCCGCCAGGATCTTCAGCCATCATGGAATGACGTAACGTTGCAAGTATCGCGAGAGTATCGTTGTCATTTTGCCTCTGCTGCTTTACTGCCATCTGCTGGTCGTTGAGGGCACTTCAATAACTTCTCGTAACCAAAGGTGCAGAAAAGTGGGCATGTCCCATTATTTTATCAGACAGTTACAAATTGTATGAAAATATCTGCAAGTTAAAGCTTTCCTTATCTGACTGATATGGCTAGTGTTTGATTTTTTCTTGAGGAACTGTAACCAGTAACTGAAGCAACATGGTTTCAGTTACAGAATGCTTCATAAATACTTGAGCCTAAGATAAGATAAGATAAGATCAACCTTTATTTATCCCCAGCAAAAACATTAGATTGGACAGAGACCTCAGATGTTGTACCTAGAATTTGCTGGAGCCATTCTCCCAGTTTGCGGGTCACAGCCACTGATGCGCCTACTAGCACTGGGACCACTTTGGACCTCACCTTCCACATGTGTTCCAGTTGCTCCTTCAGTCCTAGGTAATTCTCCCTGGTACTTCTCAATCTTCTCATACTCTCTCTGCCACATCTATCACATCTGTCACTTTGCCTCTCAAAAGGTTTCTTATGACAACATTACCCACACAGAGCTGCCCAGACATCACTGAGCCAGGTAAACTTAGATAACAACCATCGGTCAGAGAAAGAAGTCACTGGCAGAAATCACATTGTTATCAGACCCTAGGGAAACTAAAAAGATCCACAATGCTGTGTTCAGTGACCTGTGTAAGTATTTTGTGAAAGTGTTGTGTAGGCCACCACAGCATCCCAGAATGGCTGTTGACAATATTGTTGTCGAGGCCCTGAAAACTCAATGGCAGAGAGCCACATCTCCCAGAGCAGGTTACTGTGAAACTTAAGACATTCCTACTATACTTTAAAGAAGACCAAAAAAGCAGGGATGGTGTATTTACCTTTGGTCATGAGAAATGATTTCCTGACAATAAGCCTAAGTTGTCAGCACTGTGATTATCTTGTCCTGTCCAACTTTGGATGGGCCAGTGGAGAATTCAGGAGATCTGGCTCTTGTCATTTATGGCCAGATCTTTCATCAAGCCCATAACTGTCTGCATCTCAGGTACATAAAGTAGCTCCAATGCTGTCCAGTATCTCATGACAGCATTCATTGTCACAGCCCTCTCTTTCTTGTAACACAGAATATTGATTTTACCCTGAAGGAAAACTGTATTTTTTTCCAAATGATGTAATTGTTTCCCCTTATCAACATCTTTTGTGTCAACAAGATGTATTCTCATTGTTACTCACCCCAACTACAACAGCTACACCGAGTAGGTCAGCCATTCAAATCAAATCTCACCTGCTAACAGCCGTGCAGCAATTGTTGTACACACACACACACACACACACACACACACTCTGCTTAAATAAAACTGATGCTACTGCAATGTAATCGATAAATTATGATTATTATCGATAAAGAAACTTTATTGGTTCCTTGGTGAAATTCACAAGCTACCTGGCAGTATAAGCACAACCATGGCCAGCTTCAACATTTAAATAATGTACATATTGTACATATTAATGTATAATGCATGAACAATAAAAATAGAGTCTACAGTATATCATTTGAAAATGGGCAGTAACAGAGTATATTAACATGCAATATGTTACTTTTACTTCCGTAAAAGATTCAAGTACTTCTTTCACCTCTAATTGTTGCACAGAAAACATCCAGTGAGGATTAGGTTCAGCCATTAGGTGGCAATAAATAGCCATCGCTGACTTAAATTCTTTGTAGCTTCTGTATTTAAACTTACAGGTAAAACATAATCGAGTGAAGGCTTTTTCTCTGAAGGTTGTGATCATCTTGCACTGTGTGTGAATGTATACATAAGTATATCTGTATCATGTATTAAACTTACAAAGGTCATATACATTGATGGGAAAAAATAAGAGTTTTAAATGAAACCCTCTACACTGGGGCGTACAGTAGGAGAAAAGGAATAAATAGTGGAGGAATTAATAAATGATGAAATTAATATTTTTATGGGTTTAACCCAATCATAAAAATGATAATTGGACAGTGAAAATAATCAGAGCATGTAAGCATTTTATCCAGTAATTTCATATATTGACTGTGATGTATGGATTTACTCTTTTATACATTTCCCACGTTTATCCTAATATCATCTACTTTTACTTGCACAGCAGCCAAACTCCTGCAGGACTTAAGTCTCCTCTTTAATCATCACTTTTCCATGTAGGTATTTTATTATTACACAGAACTGAGATTCCCATTCAGTCACAATTTCACTGCTCATTTTCTCTTGTTCTTCTTAAGCTAACCTTGTTCACATTTAACTTTCAAGACATGAACCATAACCTTAGTGGAAATGTGAGGATACATCAGCACTAATGGGGCTTTAAGACAAAATCAGGCCTATCTTTAATGTGTCTGAATGTTTCAAGGGAAGCACAGTGACTTATTAGATATTCTTTACACCACAAGAATTTTTTTCCCCCAATATCTTATTACCAAATGTACTGTGCCCTATGAAGAACTGCCCTACAACATGCTTATAACTAAATTAAAATATCATATTCATGTGTCATGTTAAATCAAGTTGTAGTAGTCATATCAAGTCCCTTATTCTTTAAACTTTTAACAGTTATATTGTTCACACTTTCAAACTCTCTTGTTGGCAAACAAGACTGGCAAATAAGCACTGTCACTTGTGTATGATTCAAAGATTTTTCTTCTATGTTGCAAGGGCACCTGCGAGTCTTTGGATAGTAATTGTTTTAACTGCATTGTCAAAACCACAATATGTCATTTGAAAAGGCTCTTGAAATAAAAAGCTCACCTGGATTTTGTTCCACAGGCTGGAGTCAAACCCAAGCCGCTGCGGCAACAGCCTTGTACATGGGGTGCCTGCTCTACCACTAAGCCACCGACGCCCCTTGTTCCTTTCTTTTACCTAAGTGGTTCCTGGCTTTGCTCCTTTCACCCACACTTCATTATATATGTGCTGAAACCGTAGGCAGATTATGACACATTGGACCCCTGGGCTTTGACATGTAAAAGGCAGGCCCCCCCCTACACTCCCCTCAGCAGGTACAACATGCTGTTGCTTCTCCCTGCAGAGTTCAAGTCCTAGATAAACTGAGGGGATTAAGACTGACTTAAAACATATCATGGCTGTTTCTTTCTTGAGAAATCTTCAGTGTCAATGTTCAGTTTTTCTATTTTTTTAAGACAGAATGACTAAGCCCTTTGCAAAGAGTGACTTCACTCAGAAAATCCATTTTGGGGGCCCCCTGAGCCCTTGGGTCCCTGAGCCTGGGCTCGGTAGGCCCATATGGTAATGCACCCATGACTGAAACGCAAATAATCTTGAAGGGAGACATAGGACAGCACATGGAATTTTTTTTTACTGAAGTCAAAAGAGAGCAACATGTCTGTACTCCCAGCAGGTAATTGTCTCTACAAACAAAACAAAGTCCTAAACTCTTTGCTCTTGATCCCTGGCACAGTGTAGGGTTGAGGGCCTTGGTGTTGTGGAATGGATGCCCACCAAACAATTTACTGAGTTAGTCCCTCAGAACAATGCACAGCCAGAGTGCAAAGAGATGCCTGTTAAATAATCTCACGGTTCATTTCAGATCCTGCAGGGTGCGCTGCTCACTCTTAGCGCACAGCCTGCCTCCGTGGTGATGCCGCTGGAACGCGCATCCTGTCTGAGGAGCTGTAACCTCGTGAACGCGCTCAGTGGTGCTGATGTGAAAAGTTAATTAAATTTTACCAGCTAAGGGTCAAGTGTGTGTTAACTGCAGAAACATGATACCAGTGCACAGTTACGAGATTATGCCGTGACAGTAGTGATGGTCCAGCTAATTCCGGTCCTCTGATTTGCACGTGCATGTGGTGCAAAGCGCTTATAGGCTGAACGCTGGGAGTTGGTCCCTTATTTCCAGAGCTGTAGCCTGGTAGTGACAACTGCAGATTCCCCTGTGTGTGTGAGAGAGTGTGTGCGTGTGTATGTGTGTGGCGGAGCGGCTGTGTGTGTGGGAGGAGGAGTGAGCGTCGGTTCGGTGGCGGTGTGGAGAGATGGAAGCGGAGAAGGCGGATGCAGATAAGACTCGCTCCCACTGTCCCCAAGACTAAGGACGCAGATTGAACGTTTCCTCTCGGATATTTTCTTGATTTTTTTTTTTTTTTTTTTTTTAAATTCTCCTGCCAATGTGCTATGATCTCCGTCGTGCTCGCGGGCACCACCCCTCCAAACGTACCCGTCTATCTCTGAGCTGTCAATCATATCACGCCGGGATTTCTACATGTGAGTGCATGGCGCGCCGGGCAGGGCGGATCTGCTCACGGGGTGAAAAAACGCCGGTTAATATGGATGAAAGGTCAATCATCATCTCATCATTTCAGTCACTCTGATTAGGTAAGGCTATCTGTAGCTGGAGGATGCACGTTTGATGCACGAGAAATGTAAAGCAATGGGAGTAAAACGTCTCTAAAGGATTGTGCTGGCTGTCCGTTGCTACGGGGCGTTAATAGGCCCTCTTATCAGTTATTGTAAGTCTGTTTATCAGGCTTGTAACACACATATTCCCCCTTCTTAATCCCGACAGCGACACTGTCCTATAGCGTTGCCCAGACCACAGAGAGGGGAAGATGATGTGCGAGGTGATGCCGACCATCAACGAGGGAGACTCGGCCGGTCCTCCCAGAGGCACCGGCGGCGTCCCCAACGGCTCAGACCAGGAGGCCAACTTCGAGCAGCTGATGGTCAACATGCTGGACGAGAGGGACAAACTACTGGAGTCCCTCAGGGAGACTCAGGAGACCCTCATTCAGTCTCAGACTAAGCTGCAGGGGGCGCTGCACGAGAGGGACGTGCTCCAGCGGCAGATCAACGCCGCGCTGCCTCAGGTGAGGAGCAGTCGGCCTCTGGAGGGGGTGGGGGGGTCGGGCTGTGGTGTGGGGTGAGGTGGAAAAGATTCTTCAAGGGAGCAGCAACCATGATGTAGCTCACAATATGGTAATGAAATGCACAAATGTGTACCCAGTAGGTCTGTGTGAGGAGATGATGGGTCAGTGGTGATCCTGAACCCTTTGATACAGAAGGTGGTGGACCAACCAGGCAGAGTGGGCCCCAGAACTCCATGACCCAGAGCTCCTCTGGTTTGTGCTGATGTAACTGAAAATTTGTTTGGGAAGATGCACCAACTGGCATTAAAAAGGCATCACCGTGGGATCTGCTTTATCTAATCTTATCTGATTACCTGTCTTGAATGGACCCCTGCTTTCCTGATTCCTGCTTATATGTTGCATATACCATTTATGTTACTGCCAAGTAATGTTCTACCCTACAAAAGTGTGTAGATTGCACAAAAGTGGAAGGAATTGGGGGCCACGAGGGCTGAGCACCTTATTTGCCTCAGGGCTAACTAGCAGGTTAATGAGGCCATGGTGGTGCTGATGGTGACTGATTTGGAGCTAATTAAATGACAGTATAACTCGATAATAGTCCCACCACTGAAACCAGACCTGAAAAAGTTGACTGTTTCATTTATTCTTTTAGAGGTGTAAATCACAAGTTTCATCATGACACGACATATCAGTTCTTTGGTTGGCAATATGATATTTGCTGATATCACAAAGTCTGCCATGATACGATTTCGATTCGATTCAATTCACTAGTCCGTGATCGATACGAGATGATATCAGGAAACATCCTCATTGTCTTTCTCTTGGCTTCTTGCCTTTATCTGCCTGGCGCACTGTTGAATGTTTAGGAAAGAGGTGTGCTTGGACGGAAATAGTGACACATGCCATGGGAATTTCAAAATAAAGGCCTAACTTAAAAATGACGATAGACGACAGAATCAATATTTCAATTTAGATCGATGTATTGTTACACCCCTAACTTCTCTGGATTTTCCTGGGTGCACACCTCTGCTGGGGAACCCCTCTAACACTCCTGCATGTCCTGGGATATATCAGCATGAGAATAACTGTGAAGATGATGGGGATATACAGGCACATAGTACTTCAAAAGCTCATAAGTGGCAGTGTGCCAGAAAGGAGGATCTGAACGTCTCGTAGGTAGACAGGTAATGTAGTAGGTTGAAAGGCAGACAGGAGGTACGATGGAGGGTTTTTACTCACTAGGAGAATGTCCGCTCTGACTGTGGAGGTCTGCGCCAGTTGTTGAGAGCCCTGCTGGTCAGAGAGGAGGGCAGGGCCCACCTATCATTATCTGGATTGAAACAGCCTCACCTCTGTGTGTGCTGACCGGCCTTGTCAGTCGCAATGCGAGTGAAAGGAGCTGATGGTAAACTGGGATATCTTTGTAGCCTGTGTGTGTGTGTGTGTATGTGAGAGAAAAGAGAGCTGAATAAGGGCTGCTGCAGTCACCGAGCATGACGACAATGAAGCCTCAGCACATAAAGCTGTGTTACCCTCTGACCCTCTGGTCTAAATGCGTGGCATGATGTCACAGTATGGTGTGTGTGTGTTCTGAGTGTGTGTGAGGGCGAGGGAGAGAACCATGCTGACGATGACAGCCTCACTGCAGCCTCTTGTGAAAGAAACATGGCCGCCTGCTAGTGTACATGGCCCTGGGCTGCTTGCTTCCACACATGCATGTGTGTGTGTGTGTGTGTGTGTGTGTGTGTGTCTATGTGTGTGTGTGTGTCAGAGACAGAGAGAGGGAGAGAGAGAGAGAGAGAGAGGAGAGTGGGAAGAGGCTGTCATGCTTGTTTTCTAATCCTGCTTGGTTCAGCGTAATGTTTTATTCTAGCAATAATACAAGTATTAGTTATACAGTCATAGACCTTGGGGACATTATGCAGACATTATGACTGGCGCGCACATGCATAAGCTGTCTCCTGCACTCCTCTCTCTCTCCCAACACTACACACACTCATGCACAAAACACAGCAGTGGTCATTTCCACAGCAGCCACAGAGCGGAGAGATGATGCAACGGACAGTGGGTGAAGCAATACTGAGAAATGAGAAAAATCTCAGTTGCAATCGATTTCTACTCAGTTTATGTCTGCTCAACTGTGGAAGAATGAGGATGTTCTGGTCCTGATGCATCATTGGATATTGCAGCGTGCATCTCGTCATGATGAGGGGAAGTGTGGAAAAAAAATAACATACTGTCTCTGATATCTCAAGTTTGGGTGTGATTAATACATTAGAGAAATGTTGTAGCAGTTGGCGATGCTGCTGACCCCGCCATCCTATATGTGTCAGTGGTAATTAGGCCAATTCGCGGCTGCGCTCAACATGACCATAGTTGGTGTGTCCATGCCCTCGACTACAATACAGAATCACAGCTTTGTGCTTGCTCTTGCCGCCTTTCTTGTGTAGCCCTCCAGTCAGCAGTGTCTACACGTGTGTTGCCGGCTATGTGAGACATATTTTTCTCTCTGTGTGTGTTCAGTTCTCTCTGCTCCCAAGATGTAGACTGATGTATGAGTGTTGGCACAGCAAGGCAACCTTTTTTGCCCCAAAACCAACCACTTTTCCCTTTCCGTTTGCCTAACAAACATTTGTCATCTTCACCTACTAGGTGTGTACGTGTGTGTGTATTTGTGTTTTGTTTTGTTCTGTCTTCTGTAGGTTCCCTGACTCCATGGGACTGGTCTGACCCAGAACTGTCAGATCTATGTCTCTCCTCCACATATACACTCACACACACGCACACGAAGTACACAGAAAGTGTGTGAGCAATTCAAAATTCAATTCTCTCCATTGTCGTCATTGTTAAAAATACATAAACCCACATCACCTTGGCATCAGTGCTCAAATTTATGTTTGCCTCAGCAGCGTTGTAAAAATGGGACGACGTTGCCATTTTACCACACACACACACACACACACACACACACACACACACACACACACACACACTAGGATGGATATGTTCATTAGCTACAGAGAATAGAGTTTCAGATTAACATGTCAGCCCATTACAGTGCAAAATGCTTCTAATACAGCCCTCAGAGATGGGTTTGCCCATAGACAAATTAGGTTTTAAACACACACACAGAGGCTCACGCACACATGCTTGCATGCACGCACACGCATGCTTATACAGTATACGCACACACGCACAGACACACACGCATAATGCCTCCTCTGTGTGAGAAAAACTGTTCCGACACTGTCAAATAGAATGTGTTGTATTGCGAGTGTGTGTACATACTGTATGTGTGTGTAACACTGAGATAGAGAGAGACAGAGCAGGCAGTGGGTGAACACTGTGTGTCAAACAAAGCAGGTCACAGTTCCTCTTCCATCACTTTATATCTGTATAATATATTTTAGAGCTACACAATTGATATAAATATATTGAAATTGCAATATAGCCAAGTGCAATATCCAAATCACAGGAGGTGCATTTTTTTAAAAGTAAAGTGCATCACAACATACCATATAAATGAAGCACTGCGGTGCTACAGAGAGTCCCCGGCCTGGAAATCATATTCAAGACATAAGGGAGTATGCTTGTTTCTTACAGACCCCAGCAAAAATCACATCAGAGTTTGTATTTGTATATTTCTTTCAGTGAAAGTCAAATGCAAAAATTCATTTCACCATTCTCACTTATATCAATATTGCAATATCTGTCAAAATAATCCCAATATGATTTTTTTTTGCATATTGTGTAGCCCTAATAATATTCCTATATAATCACTATGTTCTATAATAAAGTGTCTCTTATGACTCAGAAGGGTACCAATACTAAAGTGGATTAAGTATCATTCCTATTGGGGGACTCGCAAGAGACAGTTTTTACTTATTTATTTATTGTTAATGTGGTCATAATGAAAAAAATAGTTCAACATTTTGGGAAATGAGCTTGTCAAGAGTTGGGAAGATGGGTACCAGTATCGTGTCTGTCTGTGTATGGAGTTGGAGCCAGGAGGTTGTTAGCTTAGCTTAGCATAAAGACTGGAAGCAGGTGGGAAACAGCTAGCATAGCTCTGTTGTTGTTGTTTAATCTGTACACGGGGTAATGAAGCTATTGATTACTATTTTATTATTGTTTATAATTGTTTTTTATGAACAACACTTCAGTCTCGGCTGGTTACTCGAAGCTCAGATCTTCCCGTCAAACCACACATTGTCATTTTCACATGACTGTTTGGGTACAGATTAAATTTATAAGTTATAAAATTACTGAGTTTAAAACAGAAATAGACAAGTTTCTTTGCTTTGACATGTCATGAAGTAAATGTTGATTGCACAAAGCAATGGCATGAAGGCTCAATTTACAACACAAAGGAAGTGTGTCATCCTCTGCGCAACCAAATCAGGAACAGGATAGCGCTTTTGTTTTCCCCGCCAGCTATTATAGCCTGATAGCCTTCCCCAGTTACCAATAAGTATCACTGTAAGTTTCTTGCAGTTACTATCCCCTGTAGAAGAAATGGTGGATGGTGGAACCACCAAAGTAACTGTGGAAACACTACCTGACAAAAGGAAAAGAACCCCATTGCTAGGCTCTGAGGAAGACAGGAAGTGATGTGGTTGTCTTTGCACCAGCAGTGCCAGTAGTGATACCACTTGATGCTAACGGGGTAAAAATTTAAAAGCTGTTTGTTTCCACTTAAAAAGGCCTGGTAGGTGCATTTTTTAACTGTGGCCAGAGCCAGGCTAGCTAGTTACCCCCTGCTTCCAGTCCTCATGCTAAGCCAGGCTAACTGCATCCCTGCTCTGGCCCCATACTTCACACACAGACACGAGTTCAGTTTTCATCTTCTTGTCTAACTCGTGACCAAAAAACTGGATGAATGTCGCACTGTTCCGCAAAGGGAACCCCACTGATTTTATTGTACAGCAACTTTTTTGGCTCTGAAGTAAGCTTTCCAACAAGTCAGAGAAAATATTCTTTGTGAGATAACACCATACCAAGAGCCTCCAGTCCTCCATCTTTCAAAGAGGTGTGTGCCTTCATGGTGGGGTGTGAGTTACATGTTGTGTTTGATGGCTGTGTGAGTGTGTGTTGTGATGTTTGGACACCTGTTCCAGTCAGAGACAACACTGGCTATTTTTGCCAGCATACAAATACACAGAGAGAAAGACACACACACACACTACACACACAGCTCGCTGCCCTTCCAAAACAACAAATGCCTCTTGTTCTAAATTCTAACCCCTTCATCCACATTGAAACACATCCAAACACATATACACTTGCCCACAACCTTTTGCGTGTTGTGTTTACTTGACCTCACCCAAAGACCTGTACTTTGACCTCTCATACCAGTGCTAGTTGCTTACTCTTGTACAGAAACATAAACACGCATGCACACACACTGAATGTGCACGTACATTCACTGAGCCTCTCTGAAGTGTAACATATGCCTGTGTGTTTATGTGTGTTGGCCTCTCTCCATCCTTCTTCCTGTTTCATGTGTTCTTTGCCAAAATCTAGATGTGACACCACTTTGTTTCCTGGCATCTTTCCTGTTCGTTGGTCATTTTTCTTCATTCCTCCGTAAATTGTTCCTCCTCTCTTATTCCTGACCTCTTTCTTTTTCTATCTCACCGTTTTTCTTTCACACTCTCTCTCTGTTTATCTCATCAATAACCCAGTAGTCCATTATCTGGTCCCTCAGACAGTTCTCGTCCCTTCCTACTCCTGCAGCTGACCTTAGCCCACAGCACAACACGGTCTAGTGTGGGAGGGAAGGTTACACACGTTGCCCACTGTTTAAAGCTGTGGAGAAGCACCCTGTGTCTGTTTGACGACATAACAAACAGGCAACAGTTATGTTGTCATCTGGACTAAATGGAGGTTTGGTTTAGTGAGACAAATACGAAGTCCAGTTTGATATATTGAGATGAATTGCTGTAATTCATTAGAAGTATAAACTGCAATGCGGTGAGGTAATGACATAAAAAAGTTGGCACCCTAAATCAAACAATTAACAATGTGTACAAAGTCAAATAAAGGGAAACTTCAAAATGTAACCAGCTCGGTATCATCATAGTGTTTCCAGATAAATGGTGTTTGGCATACCCTGTGCCGAGAGAGATCCGCCAGCATCATCTAAGTCCGCCACTTGGCTGACCTTCACCATCAGATGGGCAGGGATCTCTGGGTGCTTGAGTCAGGAGGGAAGCCAAACACTGCTCATCTGCACATGCTATGTTGACACTGAGCTGGTTGAAAATCAGCAAAGTTTTCATTCAAACTTATAGAAAATCAGGGACATGCACAAATCTTTCCTGAAGCTATTTTCTCTTGACCTTAAAATGCACCTTAAAATCTTGCTTTGCTGCCATAACTTCTCACTTTCTGCAGTGATGTACAAGTGTACCCCAAGGTGTGTTAGTACACTGTGACATCCCTTTTGGGTGCAGTTACAGCTGCAACAGAGCACAATAAGACCCAAATGCAGACCAAGAAGGAAGCAGGATGACCTCAGGGAATTATTTGGTGAAATAGCTTTCAGGGAGGTACAGGTAGGCAGACAGGCAGACCAGGAGGCAAGCTGGTAGCAGATAGGCCCATAGGAAGACACAGTTCCAGGAAAACATACAGACAACAGAGGCTCTAACACAAAAGTATAAAGCTAGAAACCAACAAAGAAATAGAATAAATTGGTGAATGAAAAACGGGTTGGTTAAATACCTGGAGGACTGATGGGAGTGTGGGGTCAGGTGAGCAGGTGGGCGGGGAATGTCAGGTAACTGCAAAGCTGATGAGAAAAGTCGGAACATATGAGAAGATGGGTGGGGCAATCAGGTGATGTGGAAAGGAAAGAAAGTCAGAGGGCATCTGATTGGAAGAAAAATGCCAATGGTTTGGTTTGGGGAATAGGGCATGGGACTGGAGAGGAGGGACAAACTGTGATATGGCTGGGCGTGGCCACAAGTCAGAACAATGAAACATGGCATTTCAGCCTGGTATTAAAGTACTCCCACATTTGAGAACTATTATCAGTACAGTTTATTGACTTCGTGAACATATCAGCCTAAAAAGTGTGGGTTCATATGTATCAGTGTAAGCCTTTTTAAGGACAAGGAAACTGATCAGAGACCTTAATCACCCCCAGGATTGCCATGAATAAATATATGGGCTTAATAACCCCATTCTTTTTTTATGGTAATGGTTACCTCGGCCAATAGAGAGCCTGGTATTTTACACTACTTGAAGCAGGGCCAGCAGAAGTGCGCCTTGCAGGCTTGGTACTCCGCCATCATAGTTACTGTACTGGAGGTGTGTTTTGCTTACAGGTACAGTGTGAGAGGGAATAGGTGTCAAAGCTAATATACTGTACCACACTGCAGAGGAAGGAGGAAGAGCTCCAAGGTCCCCCTGCACTGTGGTTGGAGGTGGCCTGAGCTTATCATGACACAAACATTCAGCAAGGCACAACACTCCGCCTCACATCTGCATCCATCCACAAACAAATAATAACCACACACACACACACACACACACACACGTTGCCTGTGTTTTCTTAAATGTCAGCATGCTGCGTCTACATGTCTCCCTGAGTCTGTGCGTTCGTATGTGTGTGAGCGAGCATGCCCGCGGCTAGCGTTGCTTATGCATGGATGGCTGAGGCAGCTTTGTGCACCATGATAGGAGAATATTGAGGAGGGTGGGCGAAGTCAGTTGAAAAATTACCACATCTCATTGGTCTGCTGCTGTTGTCCAAATCTTATGCTACGTGTTATGTAAGCACCAAATACTGGAATTTGGGTTGATGGGGAGGAAAGTGGAGCATGAAGTGAGCAGCTGAATGTCACCAAGAAACCCTGTAAGGAAAGAGAGGGAGGCAGAGAGAGTCACAGAGAGCGAGTATGAGGCTGAAAGAAAGAGAGGGCAATGTTCTTACAGACTCAACCAAGAATGATGTTCCATCCACATTCTTACCCTTAATTGCACCAAACCATTGCTTGTCCACAACCATCTCCAGTCTTTCTTTTAATTATGTTTTGGGGCAAGGGGAGAGAAAAAGAGGGGGAGAGAGATGAACATAGTCCCTGGCTGGATGTTGTACTTCATGGACACAGTTTTAACCCATAGGTCGACCAAACCTTCACAATTGGACATGTTCCAGCAGGAATATGATTTGAAAACGGAGAAAGTATTGACATCGGCAACCAAAATTACATTTCCCTGACATACGTGCAGTAGTGTAGGCTACGTTATATAAATACTTACAGTAGTGTGCCTGGAGCAGATGACCATATGAAGCAATCTGCCATGAGCTGATGTCATCTGGTAGTCAAAGAAGAAAAAAAAGATGGTAACAATGTTCAGAAAGGTCTGAGGCCTGAGGTTTTTGCTCACAGAGATTACTTTTGCATATTTTTATGTTATTGAAACTTTAGCCACATTTGATATAAACATCCGACATTAAACATTATATATATATATGACAGAAAATAAGGAAAAGCATACCTCCCCTTTAAGTTAAACAAATCAACTGTCCACTGAACTTATCCATCTTAAGGTTTATAACTTAACAGAAAAATCCCAATGTCTTAAAACTTGGTCTGATTTCATAGCTCTGTTCATCATTTCTTTTGGTTATGATAGCACTGAACTCGCATAGCTAAAAAGAGGTGAAACAGGGAAAGAAACTAGGGTAGGCCAAGGACAGGAAGTAAATGAAGCAAGGCAAGTTTATAGCACATTTCAACAACAGGGCAATTTAAAGTGCTTTAAATACAAAGTATACACATTATAAGATAACATTCAAATACATGAAACAAGCCAAAAGTTTATCCAAATTTTCTTAATTCCTTTATTTATAGGTAATACTGTAGTGTGTCCGAATTTTTGGTAATCATTCCTCAGTTGACAGGAAGACTTTGCAGACATAGGTGTGGATTTTGGGGGGATGCAGGGGACATATCCGCCCAATAAAAACATGGAAGTACTGTAGCAAAGGAGACAAAAATAAAGACATTTACACCATAAACTGATGCTGAAAAGGCAAAGAATTGTGCATAAAAATTCACCAGAATGCAGGAAATTAAGTGTTTGATGCTTAAAATTTTCTGGTGGAGGACCCCCCCAACCCCTCATTTCATGTAATAATAGTAATAATAATAATAATACTAATAAGAAGAAGAAGAAGAAGAAGAAACTTTATTAAAAGCAAAGTGCTTTAGAATAGGGGCATTATATGCACCAAGTGCTTCAGATGTGTCTTATGTGTGCCCCTCCAAATGCTGAAACAAACCCTATGCCCTTGTTTGTAGGCCTACAACTACAGCAAGTATGGTAGGTCAAAGCTTAACCATGGCATTGGTATGTAAGCTGTGATGGATGTTTACAATGGACAGTTTGGGTTTTCACCCTTCACCTATGTTTTCTGTCTCAGTCTTGCTGACCTGGGTGATTGTTTAAAACCTGTATGATCGTCTGACCCCTTGTGCCTCATCAGACTTCCCAGATTTCTGCAATTTACTTTATTATCCTTTAATCTCATGCCTTAGCCAAGCCTTGTGTTCTGATGGACCAGTCAGACCGCTTCTGTTCTTTGGGCAGACAGATCCATAATTTTGCAAGAGAGACAGAAACAAACTTAAATGACCCCAGAAGAGTCGAGAAGTGAATCTAATTAACAGCACATCTCCCTCCCAGCAGCTGACTGACATCACACCTCTCCCTCTATCTGTGACTCTTTCTTATCCTCTCCTCCCCTCCTGCTGCATCACGACCGCTTTACATCATCTGTCAGTCTCTTTTTCTCCACTCCTCAGCAGTTCACTCCTCTTCTTCTTCCTCATTGTGTATTGTCCAGTCTTGATTCAAGAACACCCAGAAGCTCTGACATAGTAAGGCCTGCTCCTGGCAAGGGCTTATGCACAGCTTTCGGGCCCCTGAGCACTAATAGATTATTAGTGTGCAAAGCTAGCTCCCCCACGCTGCCCTGCCGCACCATGGCTTCTGCGCTCCATCTCTCAGTAGCATCTATCCTTCGCTCCCTCCATCCCTCTGCCAGTACCATCTGGCTCTCAGCACCAGGCACATTTAGCTCAGCCGGGCGCCAATTTGTCCCCCTGGCTGCTCAGGAGAGAGAAGGGAGAGTGAGGGAAGGAAGAGGAAGAGTGGGAAAGAAAGACAGACTTAGAGAGTAAGATTTAGCAAAGAGAGACAGAAAGAGAGTAAGTCAGGAGAAAAAAAAGCAGAATCAAGCATACCTGATGGTCCCCAGCAGCGAGGGACATGCTCTGGTAATGGGGAGAACGAACAGTCACTGTATGTGTGTGTGTGTGTGTGTGTGTGTGTGTGTGTGTGTGTGTGTGTGTGTGTGTGTGTGTGTGTGTGTGTCCCCTCTCCCTGGTAATAAGAGCAGAGTGATTGGAGTTGCAGGACCACCAGAGGGGATGGCGAGAGTAATGAAGGAGGGAGGCAGGAAAGGACAGAATGAGAAAGAGGAGGAGGAGGAGGAGCAAGGGGATGTGAGATGAAGTTTTCCAGCCAGCAGTTAAGCCCACAGCGGCCCTGCCATGTCTAACAACTACACTATTGGAACTCTGTCAGTTCGCTTTCCCTCCTGCAACCCCCTCAGAATAGAGGATAAGGCATTGGTGGGCGGGAGAGGGTGTGGATATTGGACTGGGGCTTGGGTGTAGAGGTGGGGGAGGCAGAGCGAGTGTGTTTGAGAAAAAGTATGGCAGGGTGTCAATGCCCGAGGTTATGAACTTCAAGGACATACACTCTAAAATCGCCCACATGTGCAAAGACACAGAAGAAAATACAAGCCAATACATAAACACAGCACTGTAAAAGACACACAAATGCAAACACACACAGTTGTACGGGGGGATGTCTTCGAGACCCCAGTTTTTTCCCAGCAAGAGACTTAAGCAGCAGCAGCAGCAGAGGCGGCAGCATCAGAAGCTAAGTCCCCGGCTGGACCCTTAAAGGGATTTAAAGAACTTCAAAATGCTTCATCTGCTCCATGAAATACAGCTTGTCAGTGTCTCACAACATAGCACATACCCCCCGCTGCTGACTGTCAATAACACCCGCACACACACTCACACACAGGCACAGAGATTTGAAAGAGCGTGGCGGTGCAAGTGAAATGCAGAATTTGAGAAAAGGACACAGTGGTAGGACAAATATTGCTGTATATAGCTAATGGCTCCTGTGAAGCATATATTTCTCTATGTGAACAAGCTACAGAACACACTCATCATTTATGTTCTTATCTTCATTTATGTAATCATGTGTTGAATTAGTTTTCAGCAGATGTGCATTTTTGAGTGACATTTATGCAGAAAATGTGCATATTATTGATATATTCTTCCGCTCTAGTAGTCTTTTAAAGCAGCAAACATGGTGGGTGATATGGAGACTACTTTTCAGGGGTTGTGTAGTCAACACTGTTTTTTTTAGTTTAAATAAATCGCAGACAGCCCCCAAACATAATGAAGCAAAATATAGGCAGAGTTAGAATTGATTAGTGCGGTAGAAAATTGTTTGCTTGACATTGGGGTTATTATTTCATTTCCATTTGTTGTAGAATAATTTTACTCCTAAATTAAGAAAGAGACACAGGGACCGGTGACATAACTGAATTCATGGGGCACAGCAACATGAGAAGATTAGTTTTCCAAGTAACCTGCATTTACTGATTTGGTCAGTTGACAGGAGACAGCTGCTAATATACAACCCTGCCAGATTCGGGGCAATATTAGCATACTTTTGGAGATGTGTTTCTTACCATCTAAGAAATATAAGTCCAATATTTGCCCTACTTTCGGCTCAGTTTTGCTCTCCACCAACTCCTATATAGCTTTTAAGCCGCTAAATGCTCCACTAATACCCATGTCCTACTGGATGGAAACCCCACTAACATCTGGCTTTTGTCTTTAGTGGAAAGGGTTACAATCGGCATTCATTCCCTGGACAAATGACTCTGCAGCAGTCTTGGGTATTTATCAGCTCCAGCCTCGTTTAGCAGTGATGGAAACATGTCAACCATCGGCAACTTCTACAACTGTTTGTCACCTCAGCCACAAAGTTTGTCCGACTACATCCAAGCAGTGTTTGAGCATTGTTCCAGATTATTCTTCATCGAGTATGAAAAAGTAAAGTCAAGTCAGCTTTATTGATATAGCCCATTTCATACGACAAGCGTAAACTCAATGTGCTTAAGATACACTGTACATGACAAATATAAAATATCATATGAGATAATAAAGTATTACAATATGAAAACAAGCAGGACAAAAATAATAAGGTATTATTATCATTATTCTTACAAAAGGGGAGAAAAATAACAATAGTACTAATTCCTAAAACAAATAAAATTGCACATAAAAACCTAACTATAAGCTTGCGAAAAAAGACATGTTTTTAGAACACTGTTGTAGCAGACCGTAGTTCATGTGGAAGAGAAATCCAGAGAGTAGGATGATTAATGACTAAAAGCACCATGAGCAAATTGAGAGTTGATTTTAGGTACAATAAGTAGACCTTTATTTGAGAGAAAGAAAGGAAGAGATGCTTTACTGGCCTCTGTGCTGCTTTGTACTGTTTACTAACCCTGTTTTCCAGAAATAAAACAGAAAGGCACTGGTCTACTGGCAATCAGAAAGGAATCCATCACCTATTTATCAGGAGTTTTCCCGCATTTAAAAACCTGCATATACGCACTAATGTTGGTGGGAAAAAGGTATAGCTTCATCAGCTAGTTGGTAACTCTGCCTGCTGTTTGATGCTGAACAGGTAGTGTACAGTGAGTTTATCAGAGCCTTTTACTGAAACAGCAGTTACCTGACAACAAGATTGAAGAGAGCAGTGAGACCAAAGCCACGTTCAGCCAGAGTCTTGTGAAATTATCTGTACTGTACGTCTGTAATAATGAGCAAGACCTCTTATATTACACACAGTCATCTGATCCATCGTTAATATAAAAATATTGATGAGTACAGCTTTAATCCTCTCATCTAAGGGGAAGTGGAAACACAAGTGCTGGAAAGCAGGAAGTAGCTCTACAATGCAATGGAGTATGGGTAATAATTCATGTTCACTTCTGTTTTCACTTCGGTCTAAGATGTGCAGTTTAAACTGGACTGTCTTCTTCTGTTGGATCCCTGTTTGCTTTAAATCTAGAGATATAGAGAGAGCACGTTTGAATGAAATGTTCTTGTAATTGATAAATAAGATGGCAGACATTCCAAAAAAAGGGACCCAGGCTGTAAAATATAGAATATGATCATTGCCGTGTATCGTACTCAATTAGTTACTCCTGGTTAACAGACACTGGAGGTATCGATTCCCTGCATAAGAAAATGGTTCAAGTGATGAATTGCCCACACCAAGTCAGCACTTCCTGGTTTTCTAAGTGTCCAACTGGGCTTATAGACGCACAGCCACACATCCATGTGTGCATAAACACACACTGGACACTCAGACTCGGATGTGTCTCGCGGAGAAAGATGTATGTGTTGATGTGAATGAGATGTTCGCCAGCCCAGAGTGCTGTCATGACTGGCCAGACACCAAAATACACTATGTTCTGAGGGTAGGCTTTGATAAATACACGCTGACATACACTAACTTTACACTACTGAATAGACCCTATCTGAGGCAGACTTCACTAAGTACATACTGGAGAGAGAGACTAATAAGATATTTTTGGTGTGCGATGTACGTATCCACAGAAAGCTCTCAGATCATCTTGTCTCTGTATTAAATCACAGCCCGTTTATTCAGCACCACCTACAACAGTTCTCAGCTGCAGTCTGTTATTCATTTACTTCCAGCTCCATTCACAGACATGTGGGTTGGTGCAGACACTCAAACTGTTTTACACACACACACACACACACACACACACTGTATCCTTGTGCCTTTGAGTCCTGCCGCCTCTTTTTTTTATCATATTTGGTTTAATTAGTTTTTGTCTCTCCTTGTTTTCCGCAAAGCGCAAGAACCTGTTGTTTAAAATCACTTGAACGAATACACTTGAGTTGACTCAGTGAACATCCAATATCCATATTAAGATTACCGACACACCGATCTGTTCCCTCGCTTCAAAGTCTCGCTCCCCTCCCTCTCTTTTCCCTCCTCAGTCTCACTGACTCTCTATCTCTTGCGCTCCCTCGCTCTCTGTCTTATCAGTGCTGATGGCTTTACGCGCGTGTGCTGAGAGGTCTATTAGTTAGCTATCGTTCTGTCAGATAATGCTTCATATCTCTCAGCTAGTTCACTGTACTTAGAGCTCCGACTGCCTGAGGTGGGAGCACAGCTGCTGGGATATGAGACTCCACATTCTTTAAAAAATATATATATATTTGGATGCAGCTTGTGACTGATTTAAGTCTCTTGTTGCTTGGTGAGTTTTATTTTAGGTTCATTAACATATCAAGTGGAAGTGTATGTGTGTATATGTCCTGTAGCAATTGCGTGTGTGCATTGAATTAATCTAAATCAGCTCATTAAACAAGGAGGTCTTCACATTTCCATAGCAGCCTGAGAACATTTTATATTGTGGATATGTTTATATGTGCATGGATATTCGAGTGTGCATGTC
Source organism: Epinephelus moara (assembly GCF_006386435.1). Classification (NCBI taxonomy): domain Eukaryota; kingdom Metazoa; phylum Chordata; class Actinopteri; order Perciformes; family Serranidae; genus Epinephelus; species Epinephelus moara. The sequence continues at coordinate 17,025,893 of NC_065529.1, forward strand.
TTGCATCGCTTCAATGGAACCAATGAAACATTTGCTTTGTGATTGTATTGTAAAGTCCATGTAGTTCATCTAATTACAACGCCAATAGCCTGGACTGCTCCCACATATTGTAATCGTATGAATAACTGATACACACACACTCACTGTCATCTCTGTGGCCAGCTCTGTCTGTCGATGATGAAGGTCAGTAAGCATCATGGTGCCCCATTAGAATAATGGGGGCTGTGACGTGGCCTGCCCCAGTGCAAGAAGAACATCATTCACACTTAGCTGCTTTCATCTCTCTCTCTCTCTCTCTCTCTCTCTCTCTGTTGCCGTATGCCCTGCACTGTGTCTTCTTGCCCTCAATTCCACACTCCAATAGCCCTTTCATTTACTCATGCTAACTCTCACCAACTCTGTCTCTCCCGCTCACACACACACACACACACACACACACAATTAGACTTTAAACACACAACACAGGCTCAGTGTCAGTGACATCAGATGCCTCTTAGATGTTTCTGAATTTGGTTTAAACTTCAAGCAGTGGACTCTTTGTAGATACCGTAACAGTAGAGGATATGAATTAAGTGTGCTGAGGAATGCCGTGACTGTTTAATTGGAAATGTCCTGCGGTATATGCGATTGGAAATGGCCTAGATCCGGATAATTAGACACCTGTTAGTCAACAGCATTCTGTTTGACTAAAGATTGATGGCAGCTCTGTCTGTTTGCTATTAACACACAGCACATTGGGTCTGACGGGACATTTTCAGAAGGAGCTCTTCTCATTTCCTCGATGATTTTAATATTGTAGTGTAAACCACAGTGCTTTTTTTGGCAGTCTTTGTAAGATAAACAGTGCCAGGAAGAATGGCCAACCTTACATGTAGAGAAAATTTTAATCAGCTCACAAATAAGCTTCATAACTTCAGTGCAGTCGGTGGTATATTTTGTGTTCTGCTACTACTGGAACAGCTATTTTGTTTAATAAGGAAATATAGTTTGTTTAGTTCATGAATATTTAATGTATGGGTTTATGCAAACTGGCAAATAATGGGGCAGATTCCTTATTTACATTTCCTGTTGGAAAACTTTAGATAGAATATGTACAATGCATTGTCCAGTGCATACATTTATAACAGGATCTCTTTGTGGTAGGATATTTGATTTGCTTTCAAACTGCGTTACTCTAGCTCCCATTAGAAGTCTCTGAATATGAATTTAGTATCATTTTCTTGCATGTAAAAATGGGTCTGAGCTTTTTAAAAAGCTCTCAGATCCTAATGGGGCTCTCAGGTAGTGCTTTATTAAACACAGGTGCACAGGAAAGGGCATAAAAACTTAAGTGTCTGAATGTAAAATACTGGGATAGTGTCAATTATGAGACAAATATGCTCCATTTGTTGTATGCTACAGATGTCTGCTATTTGAAAATAGTGATCCAGACCATTTTCAACAGAGCTGTGAGGTGGGAGGACTTTAGCAGTTTGCTTTTAATAATATTCTGAATTTTCTTTTCCCTATTTTCTGTCACTTTGGTATGGTCAGATGGCTCTAAACACTCTGATAACCATGAGCCCCAGCCATCATTGCTGTGGAGAAGTTGCCAGTGAGACAGGCAAATTAGAGCTGTAGCAAATTAAAAATGCCTCGTTGTTGATACTGGGAGGAGAAAATCCCAGTATAGTTACTGAAGTCATCCAAAATTGACCCAGAATCTGCAAGTAAACAGATTTAAACTGATGAATGTTTTATTGGGTTTCTACAAAGGATAATGTTGAGCTTCCAGCAGAACTTTAAGCCCCTCAAATGAAATTCTCAAGTCCACCGACCTACACGACCATAAAAGTCATTTGTTCCTACCTGTCACGACCCAGAATGTACCAGAAAACCGATCTGTTCATGGCCTCCCCTGACCAGTGGGCTGTCCTGACCCTAATCTCTCAAGGTCAGTGTCTAACTTCAACCATCTTTGCACATGCATAACAAAACAGGTTTTCAGTATGAATCAGGCAGCAAGGCTACCATCCAATCCGACGCACTGAAGCAATTCCTAAAATTGCACCCTTACCAATTTCAACTGGGATGCTCTCTGAAGTAAAATTTTTGACTTGGAAAGTCAGAGGAACCTCATCAGCCCCAACCTCAAAATCCAATATGGCTGCTCCGTGCATCAACAGTAGTGAAAGCTGTAGTAACATACTGTTTATTAGCACTTCTGTCTTATTTGTGTCTCATTAAAGCAGTCATACACACAGTACATTCCAAGTTCAATCCGTGGACATGTTACTACGGTGTTTGTATGCGCAACATACAGTGTAATGTGTTGGTATCAACGCGTTTTACTAACAATGGCTAACCTGACTTGGACTGGCATTGCCAACAACATCTTGGATTTCTGACTTGTAATTCCCAGCTCCGACATCCAACTTCCAAGGTAAACGGAAAGCAGCATTTATAATCGTCACGTCACCAGACTTCATCCTTTGCTCCCATCATCATAACCTTGGCCACTAGAGGTTGCCCTCTAAAAATAACATAAATATAAGTCATAATAAGCTGTACATATTTGGTCATATTTTCTCCAGAAAATCTGCTCAGGAGTCGTGGTTTCCCTCAATCCTTTTATTGTACTTTTGACTTTTCAATCATGAGGACATTTTCTAACAGAGGTGCTCATCATTTTAAACCGAGTTCCATTTCTATAACAGGATTTGGACTTCTGGATGTCTAAAATAACTCCACTCTGTTAAATACTGTGTAGGTCTCAATTCAAAACATTTTTAAAAGCATCTCACCAGCATTTCAAAGTTCTTGAATACAATTTTCCATCTTAATGTTTTCAATTTTAACAATACACGATGAGTTTACTAGTACACATTTGACTAGCGTTGTATTAACAGGGAGGACTGTGTTTGTTAATGAAACCTGTGCTGTTTGTTTTTAATCATGTAAATCATTGTATCTCGATTGGATGCTAGATAGTCCATATGGTCTTCGGGCCGACCCCTCAGAGATGAATTTTACACCAGTCTCACAATGCCAAACAGCACTGCCTGCATAACCTTGGCAAACATAATGAATTCATGCACTTGCCATTCACTCCTGCTTTGCAGATGTGACAGGTGTGAGCTAACACCTTTTAAAATTTCATAGGGGAAACATAAGAATGAAATTAAATTTGAATTGCAACCACTGTGTACAATAGTGTGATAATGAGTTGAGGGGTGGCCGTGCGCTCGTCTCCTATGCTCAAGTTTAGGGAAGGCTGCTAAAAGCCCCTGTGGAAAGCTGTTTTAATTTTGACACCATTAAGCAAGTGTCCTCTTGCAAATGAGAGAGGGAATGAGGCAAGACAATTGTGAATGAGAGATGGACTGAGACAGAGAGGAAGCGCCCGTAGTTGAGTTACATAAAGGTCATATGAAGCTCCGCAGCTTGCAACAGACAGCGCCATCTCTCCTCCCATCCCCCTCTCTTCACTTCCGCTGCCATCCTCCGATATTCCCCTCCATCTGCCTCTCCAGTTTCAGTCACATCCTTTTGTCATTGTGATCTGTTCTTTTTTGCCTTCTCCTATCTGATCCTCAGTTTCCTCTCTCCACGTCTTGTTCCCTCAGCCCCCTCTCAGCTCTCTCAGCCTGTGCTGGCATGTCAGCATCTTGTGTCAGCAATGTCTTCTCTTCTTTTCACATCTCTTCTCTTCTTCTTCTTGTCTATTTTCAGAATCAGGATCAGCTTTAATGGCCAAGTATGTGTGCACATACAAGGAATTTGACTCAGTTTTTTTTGTTGCTCTCAATGTACATTTTAAATGAAATATAAACCGCTCAGCCACAACATTAAAACCGCACGTGAAGTGAATAACATTGATCATCTCCCTACAGTGCAATCTGATGCTGGTAAACCTTGGGTCCTGGCATTCAAGTGGATGCTACTTGACACACTCCACCAACCCAAACACCATTGCAGACCAGTTAAACGCCCTAATGGCAGCGGCTCTCCCCAATGGCAGTGGGCCCCCCGAACCAGGACAACGCACCATGCCACACCGCAAAAACTGCTCCAGGACTTGGTCCCAGGAACATGACAAAGAACTCAAGGCATTGACCTGGCCTCCAAATTCCCCAGATCCCAATCCAATCACACATTTGTGGGACGTGCTGGTACCCTGTAGGACTCATAGGATACGCAAAGCCCTGGTGCTAGAAACCACAGGACAGCCCTGATCAAGAGTGATCCAAAGAATGAGACAACAAGCTCAAGGCATCAACCTGGCCTCCAAATTCCCCAGATCCCAATGCAATTGAACATCTGTGGGATGTGCCGGTACCCTGCAGGACTCAAGGGATCCGCTGGTAAAGCCCTGGTGCCAGAAACCACAGGGCACCCCCAGAGCTCCTGTGTCCATGCCTCGACAGGTCTGAGGCCCCACCGTGGATTGGACTTGGCTCTGACCTGTCGAGGCATGGACACAGAACCCTCTCAGCTGCATACATGTTCCACAGATGCTCAATAGGATTGGGATCTGGGGAATTCGGTAGCCAGGACAATGCCTTGAGCTCTTTGTCACATTCCTTGGACCACTTCCAATCATTTTTGCAGTGTGGCATGGTGCGTTGTCGTACTGTGAGGGCCACTACCATCGGGGAGTGCTGTCACCATAAGGGGTCTGTAACAGTGCTTAGGATGGTGTGTGTCAAGTGGCACCCACGTGAATGCCAGGACCCAAGGATTCCCAGAGGAACTTTGCATTGTTACAAGATGGTCAGTACATGTATATGTACCATATATTAGCAACAACACAATGAAGTTTGTAAACAGCTGGACAGACAAATGTGCAATGTCGCAAAGGGTGCTGGAAAAATAACCCAAGAGTTCATTTGCAAAAACAGATTCAGCTTTTTTCAACATTTATAAGTCATGTTTTTTTTAATGTGCACTCAAAGGAAACTATGAAAATATGTTTAATACATTTACTGGTATCGTGGATGCTTAGTGTTTCAGGGTTATTCCAAAAGGATTGTTCCTGACACTATGGTCTGGTGTTCTTGTGTCTGTTCATTTGGCATACAGTGTTATATGGCACCTACCAAAGGTGAGAAGTTTGAACAGGTTGTGTCCCAGGTGTGAAGAATCTTCGCTGCACGTTTTCTGCTGTTCTGGCTATCCGTCGTAGTCTGTTCCTTTCCTGTTTGGTGGCTGATCCAAACCACACAGTGATGGGCGTGCAGAGAACAGACCGGACTATTGCAGTGTAAAATTGTATCAGCAGCTCCTTCTCTTCTCTCTTTTTCTCTTCTCTCTGCCATCTTGCGTGAGCCGAGGAATGGTGGGGGGGCACCCTGTAGGGAGCGTACACTGAAACACACAAATGCACACACAAACACACACACACTCACATTCACTCACACATGCACACACACAATCAGGCACCCACGGATCTGTGCTTTAATTGGTCCAGATTGGCTGTGGACTCTCAGCCAGGGCGGTGGGCACGTTGTAGCATGTGCAAAACACACACACACACACACACACACACACACACACACACACACAGAACTCTTTTTAGAGTTAAGGAGGACATCTATTTGATATTTCTTTTCTGCTCTCTCTCTTTTAAAACCATATCCTTGTCCGCAGTCTGTTATTGTTCTGTAACTCTATACTGTTTCCATGGTTGCCAAATCACAGTAATAGACCTCCCCGCTCATAAACAACTCAAGATATTGAAGAGCAAGGGTAAGTGATAATGCAGAAAGCAGGATTTACAGTAACAGTGATATAATATTTAATGGAGCCCCTATGATGCTGCAATATGGCTTTCATCATGTGATCGTACATATATTAAACGGAGGAACTGTTCTGTTCTGGTGCATCCGTTAGGTTTGATAATTCTGCTCCTTTAACAAGCCATTCATCTTTACAGCCAGTTACAGATTAACAGTTAATGCAGCACAACTGCACTTGCTCTTTACTGGCAAACCTCCATAAACAGCTGCTTAAATCCTTCCAGTCTGGCTGATTTAGAGCATTTGAGCTGACACACCCTGAGGAATGCCTCCACAGTTCTGCAAGAGAGATTATACTCTTTATTTTCATTCATGAAGATAAGCTATTAACTAAGCATTTAAAAAACAGGGTATTTTTGTCCAGATTTTTGAGAACTATATAAAGGCTGATGTCATTGCTTCCAATGTCAAATAATGGGCGTTTACTATTACTGCAAGATCATCTGAATTTGTCATCGGGTTATTTTTATTCCTGTCTTGTGCGAAATCACTTCTCCTTCCCTCCCCGTTACAAATGACATTTCATATTTGTGGTGCATCATTGTCATCTCACACACACACATAAACACAGGTTCACACGTTCACACACAAACATGAAGACTGCACACACATCCCCGGTGGGAATACACCACAGATCCAGTTGGCGCTTGTTTAATGCTGACCCGACGGAATATATGTCCGCCCCTTCAGTGTTCCCCCTCACCCTGAGGGCATGACGCCAACGAGTCCCACAATCACCCGCATACATCCACACACAACGTATACTGTGTAGTCATCGATAACCTGCGGTCCCTCTGTCCTTCCTTTTACCTACTCAACATCTCTGCTTGTCAGTCTGTCAGCCAGTCAGACTCCATATACAGTGTGCTTTGTGTGTGTGTGTGTGTGTGTGTGTGTGTGTGTGTGTGTGTGTTCACGTGCAGACTCAGGGTTTTCACTCTCCTCCTCACCTCTCAAAGCCCTGCAAATTCAGTCTCCATGGTAACGGGGGGGAGGTATAGGGAGGGGATGATGTTGTTGACTTCCTGACACCTTCTGTCCCGTGGGACACCAACTGTCAGCAACTCCATATGTGTGTCTGTGTGTGTATATGTGTGTGGCTATGCCCATGAGTGCATGTGTGCACGTGTTTTCTCACATGTGATTAATATGATGTATAAACTTAACCACCCTGTGTGAGCCGTGAAATCTTAATACCAGATGCAAGTAGCTACACAAGAAATTGGCATTTTGACTCTTTAAAGCTGAGGCTGTTTCTGTCTGTGTGAAGCTCCAACCATGATGGCTGCTTCTGATCAGCTGCCAAAGCTGAGCAGCTCAGTGTGTTAGTGGGTCTGGCTGATGGACTATGTGGAGGAATCCCCTGTTCACTGGGACAGGGTGATGAAAGCAGTGATAGACCAGGAGAAAACAAACAGGTTGAAGCTAGTGTGGATACTGCAGTGGATGTACTCCATGTTTTATCCTCTTTTTACTGTTTCCCATCATTCAGGGCTGGGCAGTTAGATAATCATTTGTAGAACAATCCTGCAATGCACCCAGAGTACAACAACAAGTCATATCTAACCGTCAGTACAAACAAACAGTCACAGTCACTGGCAGTATGTTGTTGCATCCTTGGTGTAAGTTCGCTTTTAACAGAGGAAGCAGAAGCTGAAATGAAAGTCAAGCAGCTGGTTTGATCATCAATCATTTAAGTCATCTTTTAGATTGTATTACAAAAAAGTCACTAGTTTATGTTTCTCAAATGTGAATATTCGTTGGCTTTCCTAGTTTTCTATAATAAATATCTTTGAGTTTTGGACTGTTAATTTGACAAAACAAGCTATTTATATATGTTTTGTTGGCCTCTGGGAAAACGTCATGGATATTCTATGGGCAATATCATTAGATGCAGTCTTATAGTACCACCCAGGCGGTTATCTATAGGTCTGAAAAGTGAAACCAATGTGGAAGTGCCTTAAACCTGCATTCTTTCTTATTGCCAGCATGGAGTGACTTCACTGTTTACAAAGTCTGATTGTATTACCCTACTTCTCACTTGATTTATTACCTCAGTAAACATCCTCCTAATGTGTTTATGGTCTCGATTGCTAGTTTTAAGTCACTACAGCATGCTTTTCATTTTGTGAATTAGGGTCCCATTCAGAGTAAAGTAGACAATATATGATTTAAGGCATGGCTACCTTGTGATTGATAAGCCGCTACCCAGATGTTGCCCTCAGGCTCTCAGTGAGATCCACCTGCCTCACTTCTCCACCGCTCCGCCCTCTTGTCTCTTCTGGCTCCAAAATCCAACATGGCAATGGCCAAACTGCTGATCCTATGGTTTCAAAACAATAGTCCGTAAACCAATAGGTGACATCACAGTGGGTACATCCACTTCACACCTTACAGTTGAACCATAAGTTGGATTAACCATGAATGCTTAGTCCAACTGACAGATTTAGAGATACTACTCAACAGTTGGAGAAACGAGTGCTAGGGTACAGATGAGGAAGAGATGGTACAGAAAACAAAAGATGCTTTGCCAGAGGTATGGACACACTTTGGCCTCAGTATAGAAATTAGAAAATCATATTGAAGTTCAGTGCAAATGCTAACAAAAATAGTTGCACCTTCAAGAGGAAAGGGGAGCAATTTGATCCATCCTGAAACACAGTCATGTCGTGCAATATGACCTGTGTATGGCCAGAAAGAGAAACTGATTGATATTTATTACGAACATGTAAAAAAACAAAAATAACAGCAATGAAAAAATGAAATTGAAACAAAGCATATTTATTGCGTATGGGGGGCATTCTGGCCTTTGACACGAAACATGAAATGCAGTAAACCTCCAAAATGGTTTGATAACCAATGATAACCAATACTGTAGTTCACCAGAACACAAGGTAACCAAGATGCCCATAGAAAGAGCCTACAGTATTTATTCTTTGATTTTCTATCTTAAACACTGCCTAAAAGATTTCTTAAATACTGAATATGTACACCTACAGTACTAAGAGGTGCACTGTGAGAACAGAGAGTCTTATGCACAGGTGTAGTTAAAAAAAATGTTTCATTTATTATTAAGGGGTGAATCCGACAATTAAATAAGGGCTAGCAATTGTTTTTATTATCAGTTAATTTGTACGTTATTTTCTCGATAATTTGTGAAGTCACTTTTTTATCACAAGGTCCATTTAGGAAGTTTTGCACTTCGCCAGCTGTACAGTGAATGTAGTGTATCATGGAGTTTTGTAGGCTGCCATTTTCTTAAATCTTGGGATGAGTGAATAAAAAAATTGTGGTTGCTATTGACAGCAGCTTGACTATTTAAAAATGGTGGATTTGTGCAGGATGTCTCGTGTTATGACACTGATAATTCTCTCTGCCCAATCAATTGTCTGCAGTGCAACTCCTAGTATCAGCTGAGCTTGCTTTGAGCCTTGACCCAGAGTTTACCAAAAAAAGTACCCGGTACTATCCACAACTTTTGCTGATGGAAAACCAAAACAATGTAAGTCGAGTTGACAAAAGCCGTGCCATACCATGCAGTGGAAATGCAACCATAGAAGACTGAGAAAACCAGCAAATATTCACATTTGAGGAGTCAGAACAGTGGATTTTTGGCACTTAAGCTAAAAAAAAACAATTGAGTAAGCAAGTGTTTCAGTTTTAGAAGAAATCATAATGTGGATTTCAGATTTCATACATAATTTTCTCATCCTCCTACTATCCAAATGAACTTTAGAGGAAAGAAGGTTTTCGTTTACAAAGTAAACAGAAATCTAACAAAGGAAGTGAGGATGGTTAACAGGAGAAATCAAGGAAATAGGTAAAGGTGAAGTAGTATGATGAAGGTAGGACTAAGAGGAAGAATGGGAAGAAAAATGAATGTAGGAGGTAAAGGAAAGGAATGCCATAGTGAAAGGAAAGGAAACAGAAGTTTGAAGATGTTAGTGTTTGAGCTGCTCGAATCATTAAACAGCCGAAGGCTCTGCATCCCTACCTACCACACCCCAGCGTTGCCATGGATATTAGGCCTTGGCAACACAGCTGTGTGTGTGTTTGTGTGTGTGTGTGTGTGTGTGTGTGTGTGTGTGTGTGTGTGTCAGTTAGAGGTGTGCCAGGATGACATCATACAGTAGCTTGCTGAGAAGGTCTACTGCAGGCACATGGCATCTACAATATTTATAGACCCCCAGAACAGATGAGCTCACTCAGTCACTCAGTGTGACTGGCTTCACTTCACACACACACACAAAGAGCAAAGAAGTGGCAGAGAAGTTACTCACGCAATCCGTGCCACACCCGCTCGCATAAATATTTCCTCCTCTCTCCTCCATTTTTTCACCCAGTGGCCTTGAGGAGTGTGCTGCATACAGGCTGACCGTACACACAGCACAGTACATGCAGCAATTATTGAACCACATTCAAAACGACCATCATGCCATTCAGGATTATTGTTAGCATGAAAACATAAGAAAACACACACACACACACACACACACACACACACACAGTGACATAAAAAGCCTCTGTATTCTCAGTGAAAATGAGCTGCCACTGTATGAGTCATAAGGAGAGGGAATGGTACTTTGTGAGGGATTAAACCGGTGGAAAAATAAGGGACTGCTACAGTAATGGCACACACACACACTCACAAACACAATATAGGCACAAACACACACTAAGTGACCCCACCCCCAAACATGTGCATATTACACCGACAGGATTTAAATCCTCATATCCCAAAATAAACAAAATCATTTCTTGGTAGAGCAAATACTGTACATCAGTGTAACAGCAAAGTATGATTGAGAGTGACCAGTGTGTGTGTGTGTGTGTGTGTGTGTGTGTGTGTGTGTGTGTGTGCGAAAGAGCGTGTGAGCCTGAGTTACAAGGCAGGAGAGCTTCAGAAAGAAAAATCACATTTCATAAATAAATCATCCAGGGTCTTGCGATGAATGTGCGCGCGTGCACACACACACACACACACACACACACACACAGCTGCAATGCTTCATGCCATGGCCATCATAGTACGGACCAGATTAGGGGCGAATCATTTTTTAAAAGCTATGTGCTGCTCTGTGTGTGTGTGTGTGTGTGTGTGTGTGTGTGTGTGTGTGTGTGTGTGTGTGTGTGTTTGTGTGTGTTCATGCTCCTAAGCTGGTGGCAGAGCCTCACTGTATGTGTCCTGTTGTCCAGAGCTCTATAGAACCATGACAAACATCCACCCTAGCATGTACCGCTACACTCTAACACATAAAGTGTGAGCAGATGATTTTCACAGCATTAAATTCAGGGTTATCAAACAACATTGTAATGTAATGTAATGTGTGTGTGTGTGTGTGTGTGTGTGTGTGTGTGTGTGTGTGTGTGTGTGTGTGTATGTCTTTGTGTAACCATGTTGGCAAATGCTGCTTATGTGCAGATGCAGTATCACTTTCTAACACCTCTTGCAGAACATAGCTCAAATCTCAATTTTAATATAGTGTCTGAATAATCATCAGACCCTGTTGAAAGTATCTGTATCTGTCTGTATCTCTACATGGGGCCAGGCCATTATATCTGTATGTGTGTGTCAGAGCTATGAAAAGAAAAGCTTGAGTATTTTAGGATCCTGCGTGAGAGAAAGTCTTTCGTGCTACATTCTCCATGCTCCTCTCTCTCTGTCTCCTCTTCTGTCTCACTCCCTTTTCTCCTCCTGCCACCATCAGACAGTGACACTCCCAAAGGCTATGATGTTGAATGAGCAGTTTTATAACTTTCACTGGCTGGAAGGGGATTTGAGATGAAGAGGAACCCACGGTAGAATCGATGAGTGATGAAATGCAGTAGGCAGATAGAGGGACTTGGCATTAAACAGCTAAATCAATTGTAACTATAACGAGCTACTCCTCACATGCACTCATCACACCCAGATGAGCAGGTGGGGAGTGAGAAAATAAGTTGTCATAGGAAATAGCAGCACTTCTGATTTCAGAATAAGCATGTGGTGTGATGATATAAGCTGTGGACTGGTGCTTAATTTTTTATTAAATTAATTTCCTTTTTTGTAGTGGATGCAGCTTTAAAGACATTCTACATGTGCGCATTGGTCTTTCTTCACATTTGGCATCCTTTCTTTTAAGTTTTAAGCAAATCTATTCGTCCTCGTTTTCTTTAATCCAACAATTTTATTATAGAGTAAACTGATCTTAATCTTGTATTGTGCACCTAAAACGTCAGCCAGAGCAAACTGATAAAGAATGAAATGGACAAATTTACACAGTGCTCCATTTCGACCCGGTGTAATCTCGTCCAGACAGCAGCTATATTTCTCCCTCTTTCTCATTACCTGCTGTGGACTACAATACCATTGTGTGGTATTTCTTCCCAGAGAGAGACAAAGACCCTATCCTTTCGGAGGACCACCATCAGACCTTATTTTGGGAAAAAAATGAATATGTAGTCAAGCGCGAGAGACAAATAATGTTTTGGTTCTTTCTGAATTGTACCATGAATCGCACATATTATAATATTGCAAGTCAGGAGAGTCACAGTTTGTTGTAAAACTGTTAAAGTATAAGACCATGAAATTATGTAACTAGAAAGACTCCCCACCCAAAAGTTGCTCAAGTGTCATCTCCTGCTGAAGCTGCAATGCCTCAGTATTTCATACCAGGATGAACCCACACGAGCAACTGGGCCTCATTTTCTTCCCGGCTGATAAAAAAAAGTTGCTGGATGAAAGACATCAGGTAAGATAAAGTTTGTGCATAGAACATGGCTAAATTACATAGCTCAACGTATCTTCATACAGTGGTTTGTATGATATCTCAAATGGCGCCATCAGGTAATGTACCAACACTGCTCTCCTGGGAGAAAGTCTTGTGATGGTTTGACCACCCCAACCAACCATCTTATAAGAACTTCTGCTCTTCATGCTAATTCCATCTTTACTCCTGCCAGCACATTTGTCTCGTGATCACAGCCTTCATGATTACATGGGTTATACAAGAAGCACTGGCTTGTGAGTGGGTTACATGCGAATTGTGGTGCTTTTTGTCATACCATGTATGAGAACAGTCTGCCTTGCTGTCTAAGGCTAAGGTAACAGCTACGCTGGTGTTGGTGACGTATATATAGTGCAAGACAAGAGATGTAGTCCACTGAGCAGTTTCACACAACAGTAAATGTTACAACAAACTGTGACTTTTTTGATTTGCAGAATTGTCTTTTAAATTGACAAACGTATAATTCATTGCACAATTTATAAATGAATTTTTTGCTGATAGCAGATATGCCGATATATAACAAATTGTTACCATAACTGATACCAATATAAAAATATCCACTTTTACCCCCACCCACCTTTAGTGATCAAGTCTCTTCATTAGTGGAATTAACATCATATTATGTATACATACTCTTCTCATGATAGCCCACCAGCAGTTGGAGACATGAAATAGAATACTTTTCAGTGTATGCAATATTCAGTCATTATGTAAAATAAGAAAAAGCATATTGGCAGATTCTAATAGTTCATTTTAAAGCCAATATTGGCCAATACTGATGATGTACCGAGATGTTGGCCAATTCCGATATTTCAACTTTAAGCCAATATCAGCTGATACCAATGATGTACCAATATCATCAGCATATTGGCCGTTTCCAGTAGTTGATTTTAAAGCTAATATCGGCCAATAGCGATGGCGTGTCTGTATTATTGTGCGTCCTTAGCACAATTCAAACAGGACCAAGACATTATTTGTCTCATGCCGTAGAGTAACGTACATATTTTTTTCCAGACACCGGACACCGCAGACAGGAAGAAGAGAGACTTCGCCCCTCTATCCCCTCTTATTCCAATCTTACTTTCTTAGCTTTTAAAAGAAATTTTTTGAAAGATGTAGTCAAAGCAAACTTTTGGTCATAGACCGTCTTCAGGCATATCATGCAAACAGAATATATATATACATGTGAGTGTGTGTGTGTGTGTGTGTGTGTGTGTGTGTGTGTCTATACCCATACATACTGTATATACATTATGGTAATTAGTCCCAATGCAAAACATCTGGTTGTCCCTGACACAAGATCAAACTCAAGGGTATTGCAGTCCCATGGGATGTGTGGATTACAAAGACGGAGGACAAGGGGAACAATGTACGTGACAACAAACGAAGAAAGCACTTACATTCTGCATAAACAATGATGCTATGAAACACTTATTTTTGTACCTCTTGTTATTGTTTGTCAAGCACCTGGCAAAGCTTTTAACCCTGGTGAGCTGTGGACCTTTTAAATTAACATTAGAAAACTTTATTCTTACAGTTACACTTATTGCAGATAGTGGTTTTGTATTCGCCCCCACACTCAATGTTCCCATCCATGTGTTTACTGGTCTAAAAAGGACAGAGGCTGTGGAGGGCACCACAGCAGTGTGACGCCTCACTTCCAGGCACCATGAGAGGTGCTTGTCGTGCCTCTGTCATTACAGTTACAGTTATTGTAGACGTACTGTAGACAAAGACACACACACACACACACACACACACACACACACACACACACACACACTCAGTGGTGTAGAGTTACATCCTGCCACTGCAGTTTGCACTATGTGAAGGGCAAGAGCAGCGTTCCTGACCTCCACAAACACGCACAAACACATAGCACCTAGGCTACTCATTACTCACAGCCATTTTTAGCTACATGAAGGATTGGGGAAGAGAGGAGATTATTGAAAATTATGCCGGAGGTACCCTTGGAGCAGTTTATTTACTCTGAGTATGAAGATTAATATTAATACAGCTGTGTTTGGTGCATCTCCTGCCTTCCTCTAAAACCACGATACACTTTCATCTGCAAAACAGAGCAGCTGGGACAGACTGAGAGTGTGTGTGTTTGTGTTGTCTCTGGAGTATATGTGTGTTGGTTTGTGTATTTTTTAGTGAATGAGGCAGTGTGTAGTAGCAGTGTATCTTAATTTAATCAGCCACACTCAAATGAAACTGTGTATATATGTATCATAAATTGGATAAGCATTGTTTTTGTAGACTTGATCTTTTTTTATTCTGAATAAACTGAATATTAACATATTTTTATATATATATATAAAATGTGAGAGTACATTATCCTCACATGGATAGAAATAGAATGGACTTGTAGGGGCTGCGTGTAGAGTTCAGATGTGAACGTGTTGTTTGCAATGATTGTGTGCACTGTGGTAGTAATAGGCTTCCCTCTGGGCTGACCGGGAGCTTGAGGAGGACACGGTGAAGGAGAGATGGAGAGAGGTAAGCCGTGCGCTCCGACTGAGTGATGAGGACAGCGGGAGAGAGAGACAGAGCTGACACAGGTGCTTTAGACAGGGGCAGAAGGTAGGAGGTGATCGAGGAGAGCAGGAGGAGCAAGAGAATGAGGTGATGAGGAAGGCGGTGATCTAGAAGGACGGCGAAATCCTCCCAGAGTGACAATTGTCTGATGTCTCTGCTGCATAGGGAAACAGCAATGTGCGTACAAACTAAGGTGTAAGTTCCAAGTGTTGTCCCTGTCAGTTTTACAGTTTGAGTAATTCATTAAAATATATGTTGTTATGTTCATTCCTCATTGTCAAGATGAGCTCTGAGTTGGTTGAAATGCAGATATTGTCATCTAGGTTGCTTCAATTTGAACAGTGAGCAACAAAAAAATCACTAGACTTTTTTTTGCCCTGGGTTTTACCTCTCTGCCTCCCCTGGGGGGGACTGGACACAGCTCGACAGGCACTACTCAGTCTGACAGATACTACTCGAGGCTTAAGCAAGTGCAAATTTGCAATAAATGTGACTGTGTACATGCATGCAAACATGCAGCCACACATTGCCCCCTTTTTGTCAATAGGCACATGAGCAGTCTCTCCAAAAAATCTTGGGCAAGTCTGTGAATCCATTTGGAACTTATCCACCTTTTGCGATAGGACACTCACATTGCATCCCATAGCCAACTGGCATGAACACAAACACAGATCTTCACACAAACACTTGACCTCCATGCCAAGTTACAGCCTTCTTGAGCAAAAACTATGGCTGCCAAATAGTGGGAAATTTATGTGGACCAACAGACAGAACAAGCCATAGAGCTGCTGGTCGCAGACAAAAACCTCCTCTGCATATTTTAACAAAAAGAAAAATGATTAGTTAATTAATCGGTCTGTCAATCTGCAGCTATTTTGATAGTCATTTAATTGTTTGGGATATTTTCAGCCATGCTTGCAGTGTGGGAGAGAAAGGCTGGTCCGCCAGTCTGGTTCAGACTGAAATGTCCTGACAGCTATTGGAGGAGTTTCTATAGAATTTTGGACAGACATTCGTGGTGCCCAGAAATAAGCCTGCAACCTCTGGTGATGCAGTGGCTTTTCCTCCTGTGCCACCATGAGGTTGACAATTTTGCTTTTAGTGAAACATCTCAACAACCAAATGGATGGACTAGCACTGTTTATCTAGCACTGTCATTTTGACTCATACTTTATGACCAAATACATGGAACTGCAAAACAAATGGCATTCCCCATCAGCTTCAGCTGCACTTTGTTTTAGCGCTAATAGCAAATGTTAGCATGCTAATATCCAAAACTAGGACAGTGAACATGGTTTTATCCTTGTGTGAAATCTGCATATGAGCACTGTCGCTGTGTGAGTATGTTAGCATCCTGATGTTAGCATTTAGCTTAAAATGCTGCTGTACCAAAGTATAATCTCAAAAAATGCCAAATATTTGCTGTTTCCAACTTCTCAAATGAGATTATTTAGTGCTTTTCCTTGTCTCATATGATAGTAAACTATTTTTACATTTTGTATTGTAAGTCAGACAAAACAAGTAGGCAAAAAGGAAGGGGTCACCTTGGAGTTTGGGAAACTATGATAGATGTTTTTCTGACAGTGTTCCTGAGACAAGAAGTAAGTTTTCATATAAAATATTTGCATGTGCTATTTTCTTTTTTTTATTTTATGCACTTGTGGTTAAGGATGCAAATCCGGCCCAGTCCTAGTTCTCTGTCAGTAACACAATTTTCAGATTAGTGTGTTACATTAATAATACAAAAACTAATTCAGCATTTCCAATCTTTTTGTTAGATTTATGTAGGAACCAATGGCCATTTTCATTATAATGTTTGTTTGTGGTTCAGACTTACAGTAGTGTGCAGGTGTTGCTCTCATCTTAAACCAAACATACACCCCGTTATATTTATGTCTGCACATTTGTGAATTTATTTGCGTTTATGTATTGTATGTAAATGTATTGGTGCAGATGGGGGGTAGGGGGGTGGGGNGGGGGGGGGGGGGGGGGGGGGGGGGGGGTTGCCCTCTGCTCCATGTTATGTTATGATGTAAAATGGCTGCTCTCCGTCGAGGGAAGGTTCAGCTGAGATTAGCAACGCTTGAGAAAAATATGGAAGAGAGGAAGAGCAAAGGAGGGAAAAAAAGGACAAGAGAGCAAGCATGGGGGAGCTGGAGTGGATAGAGTGTGAAAGAAGTAATCAAGTGTAGTTAGGCGGCAGCAGGAGGAGAGAGGTAGCAAGAAGGAGAGAAAGAGAGGGAGGAAAATTGTGAGAGGCTGTCAGATAACAAATAGTCCGAGGTCTCCCAAGTCTTTGCATTCTGCGACAGAAAATGCTGTTTCAAATGTGTCAAGGTTTTAGAGTTTTTGTCAGTGCTGCTGCTGCTGCTGGTCATGTGTGCTTTGTGGTGTGTTTGGAATTGTTTGAATTTTTGTTTCTGTCTCTGACAAGAAATCTCATCCTACTGATGTCATCAGCTAAAGTCATCCCCATACATGAATTCTTATCAGCTTCTGTTGCCATCTCGTTTACCTGCCTCTCCTTCTTAATCATGGATCATGTATAATCAGTCAGACTAATTTAAAAACATCCTCTCTCCTTGGACACCACTGGCTACTCTAAAGCTGGTGAAGCCGCCTTCTCACATCCATATTCTGCCTGTCTGTGTGTGAAAATGTAAACATAATGACTCCGTTTGCCCCTACGTTGTGTGAGCACCTTGTGCTGCCAGTAGGGGTCTCTGTCTCACCACTAACTCAGATGGCAGCAGTGACCGGTGTGTCTGGCTACTCAGTCGATGTAACGCTGAGGTTTGAGCCTGCTGTGAGCTGCTGTCAGTTAATAGTGGAAGTCACTACAATCACGAAAGGATGTTTTGATGTGTAGCGACTTGTCTGTCTCACCGATTCATCTTCTGCTCTCTCTCGCTCCTTCCTGTGAACCCTGTTTCCTTGACAACCAGGTGCAAGCAAGTAGACCTGTGGACAGGAATCGTTTTCTCTCCGTCGTTTTCTACATTTATGCACAGCCACTCCCAGTGGTTATGATGTTGATTAAGCATTTTAATATGTTTCTTACCGACTGAAGATAGAGCGTGGAATTGTTGAATGGGTGAGCACGCTGAGTGATGAAATGCAGGAGAAAAGAGGGATGAGAATTAATGAATGAATAAAGCGTGGAGAAATGCAGAGTGAAATTAATGAACAGTTAAATCAGTTGTAACTAATGAGACACTGGCTCATAACTTAATCACAGAGACACTCCACTGTAAGACATTTTTTGCATCCTGTGCTAAACCGCTTTAGCTGAGGTGTATGTTTGCAGGACTGGAATCAAAGTCAACTTAATTGGCCCAGCATGTTGATACAGGGACAGGTACTGGTAAAATAATATGTTTGTTTTTTCATTCAGAGTTGGGTTAAAGTGTTTTTATTCAAAGTGTGTGTGCAGTATTTACAGTCCAGTTTGTGTGTTCCACTTAAAATGCACCAATGTTTTGTTCAAAGTGGCATAAAAATCAATATCAGGCTTACAAGCTGCCCTTTTTTAGATGAAAAAAAAAAAATAAAATTTCAAGAGATGAAAATATAGAATGTAAGTGATAAAATATTAGTTACACCTGATGAAAAGTGTCATGATAATAAATGCTTCACATTTCATGTTGTTATTTGTGCATCAGAGGCACAAATCTAACTAGAGGGGAACTTGGAAAGGGGAGACGTCTGCTGAAGCCAATAGTTGAGTCTTCGGTGACATACATATCTTCAAGCACAACTACTATATAGGCCTATCAGTGGATATATTTCTAAAACAATTAGAGTTATGTCAAAATATGGTTGTGCGTAGCTGAACGTCTGCATTTGAAATATTTCACATACTGAATATGCATGTGTGGAAACCAGAAAATACTTTTATCATGTACATGACTGCAAATAGCAAATGCTTAGACTGAATAACATGAACATGGCAGCTTGTTCAAGTTCAACTTCAAGTGCTTTATTTGTCACATGTACGCATACGGTGAAATTAAAAAGGAGGTAGCAATCTGCTCTGTGCAAGCCCACAACAGAAGCACACTTAATAAATATTTAATATGTAAGAATAAGAAAAAAATCTATATATAAATATATACTTTACTTAAAATGAGTTAATTAGTAGATAAAAGCTATGATAGTGAAATTAATAAGAAAGTGCTCAGAGGTCCTCAGTGTTAAGCAACCTTATTGCTTGTGGGAAGAAACTCTTCCTCAGTCTCTCAGTCCTGGCCTTAAGACCACAAAGGCATCTGCCTGATGGCAGCAAGGTGTCATCAAAAACAGTTGTTAAGAAAAACCATATGTTGGCATAGAAGAAATTTTTACCAAAGTCAAATTTAAATTTATTTTTATTTCATGTTGTAAAAAAGAAAAACCTTATCACACAAACCAGCATGATTTAAGAACTTAGTTTTCATACATATGGTGTTACAGTTGTCCCATGAAACCACTGTCTTTGAGTGCTCCACAGCAACTTCTTTCTGTATCAATTTTGAGCAACTACATGTGTAAGCTACTCCAGAGGATTACAGGTAGCCATGAATGTGGATTGTGATATGGAGTCATTGTGCTTCTACAATTGGCTGTGTTTTGTCACTACTGAACTTCACTGTCATCTACTGGATTTTAACACGTATGGCATTTATTCTGTCATGGCCAAATGCCTTAATGAAGTGGAAAAAAAAATGTGTATCCACCCTGTGATCCGGATCCGCTCCAGAATTTAATGGGTTCTTCCTTAGTCCATGTTACACTCTTCCACCAAGTTTCATGAAAATCAGGCCAGTACTTTTTCCATAATCCTTCTGACAACCAAGCAAACTGAAGCAAAACATGACCTCCTTAGCGGAGAAAAAAACAGTGCATGGTGCTGGTTTATATGAGGAGCAGAATCAGTAAAATTACTGAAAAATGCACTAAAAATACTGAAATCAATATTAAAGGGCACCCTGGTGATTCAGTATTGTATTCTGAAGTGTGGGGACTAGGAAGAAACACAAAAATTGAAGCAGCAGTGGTCCAGATATCCTGACTTTTAGTCCCTAAAATGGGTCAAGCTGCAAAAATGATCATGATGCAACTCAAAAGACTCTTTGAATGGACCCTCCCTGCCTGGTTAATGCTCACGTCTTTGAAACTACACACACACACAAACACACACACAAAATGTAATGCAGATTTTCTGCTCAAAATATTTTGTTTTTAAGATATCCGTCCCAGATTAACCAAGTGACATCATCAGGGTTACTTGACAAAGATCCTCTACGACAAAAGGGGATATTATAAAAGCTGTCTTTTGGCATGTGTTGTAGCTTACCCAACTTATCGAGTGAAATGACTTTAACATGTAAAATCAGTGGAGTCTCTTAAAGGGGACCGATTATGCTCATTTCCAGGTTTATACCTGTATTTAAGGTTTCTACTAGAGCCACTTTAATGGTAAAAAAAATAATATTTTCCTCACACAATCTGAGCTGGAACACCTGTATTCGCCCACTGTCTGCAATGCTCATTTTTAGCACCTGTCTCTTTAAGCCCCGCTCCTGAACAAGCCCAGTCTGCTCTGATTGGTTCGTGTTTCTGGATCTTTTGCATCGTAGCATCTCTGCACCATCACAGAGTGCCCCAGGAATGAGTCCTAAAACCCAGATATATGTTAGCATTTTTGCACTCCCGGTTCACTCATTTTGAAGTGAATAGGTTTTTTGGAAGGTCTGTGGTTAACACGAGCTTAAGAGACTTTCACATTTTGTTCTGGGACATAAAATCCATCACCCCACTCATAAACTTTGAAGCTTCTATATGTCTTAAAAAAGGTGGTTGCTAACAAGTGGCTAAACAAAAGAGAGATCGTCATCATGCAGAGCTGCGCTGCACATGGCTTGACTGTCTTGTTGTGGTCGTGACGTTAGGTCATATGACCATAGTGTAGTTCGTTTATAGCCAAACATTAGCTTTTTAATTCTTGCAATTGCATTAAGGCTTCAGTAATCATCAAAGTGGTGTTCATTTGTGAAGATTATCTTACCAAACAAAAAGTGTAATTATAATGTTTTTGGCAAAAATCCAGTGGAAAAATTCCATAGACTTTTTGATGAGGGAACCAGTGCATTGCTAACTTCCATGTTGGGTGCTTTATTGCAGTCGGGAAATGACTGTAACAGAGTACAGTTGCACTTTCTGTCATGAAAAATCACCAATCAAAGCTTCAAAACACAACAGGACATGTTTCAACAGGAAATCGATCCAAAATTGAGGAGAAATTAACAAAATCTGCAACCTTGATTCCGTGTTTCCCTGTCATTAGCATGTAGTTACATGCAGCAGTGTATTTGCAGCCAGGGAATGATTGTGTATAGTGACGCTGTCTGTGGTTCAAAGTCACCAATGATAGCTTCCAAACAAGAGCACACATGTTTCAACAGGAATATGGTCAAAAATTTAGGTGAAGTCAACAACATCGGCTTTCAAACCATTATTGTAGAATTAAATAAGACGTGCCATGTATTCTACATTTCAGTAATCAGGTAGGCTGCAGGTTTGTGGTGTGTCATGGCACCAAAAACCAGGTTGTGAATCACAAGTGAAATGACAAGCATTGCAGTTGAGACAACACTAACGATATGATGATAAAATATACTTGATATTCTTCGCTGTGTAAAAGCACCGGGAGGTGTTTCAGACTCCAGTCAAGTGCATGCACTGTGAAATCCTACTGAGAGAGGAGGGACGGAACAGGCTGCCATTTATAAATAGAAAGAATCAGCGCACGCAGTGTCATGCTGGAGGAAAATGGGTCTCTTGAATTTGTGTTGAGTAAGCAGTGACTGGAGTTTTTATTAGGAGGAAATAGAGCGTTTAATTTCATGCTAATTCTTGGCATTAGTTCCAAATGTGACTTAAAAACTCCATCTAAGTGCCTGAACTTTCATGTGTGTGTGCATGCATGTGTGTGTGCATGCATGTGTATGTGTGGGAGCAGTAGAGAACAGGTGGCCTGAGCCCCCAGCAGTCTTTGTCTTAACCCTGCCTCTTCCTCCCTCCATCAGCTGATCACTACGAGTCGCTCCGTCCTCTCCTCCTCCCTGCTGCCTCATCATTTCTGTCTCATTCTGTCTTCCTCTCTGATCAAAATCATCCATGTTTACTTCAACCCGTGCTCTCCCTCTTTTTTTTTAGCCTGTCCCTGTCTATCCATCTCCCTACCCTCCCTTCTCTCTCTCTCTCCCCTTACCCCTCGTCCCTGCCGTCTCTCGTCCCGGCTGCAGTTAGAGCAGGCTGACTAGCGGAGTGCTGTTGTCCCGGGCGGAGGGCAGAGGGAGCAGCACAGGAATCTCATCTAGTCCTGCTACACAGCTCAGTGTCGACCAGGACTCAGAGGAACTAGCCCTCTTTCTCCATCTTCATCACCCTCTCCTCCCATCACTCCTCATCCTCTCTGCCTGTCTCTGTCTCTCTGTCTTTTTATGGGGGGTCTGTCTGAGGGATCTGATATGTTTAACCTTCACCATGAACCCAACAGTGAAGATCCACCTTCAGAATGGGACCCACTTTAACACCTACATGTACCAGGTAGGGACTCAGCACCTGTGCAGTTTGTGGATGTTACTGGTGAAGGATTGTCTCCAGCTCAAATAGCTCTGTCTCTCTCTGTGGTCTCCACGTGTCCTTGCCTGAGTATTGATTTCAGTGCTGATGACTCTTTTCTAGGACTGAGATATGGCCTCCTCTCCACCTCTTCCTCCTCCTTTTCTCCTTTTCACCACCACGCCTCAATCAAGATGCTTCGCAGTGATGCAAATTGCATATCGGTTTTAGAGATGTGGGCACACCCTCTCCACTAAGGCTTTTCGCTGGTTTACGTGGCTAGTTGCATGTTTTCCTCTGATTGTCCAAGAATATAACAAAGATGAATACCTGTCATGCACTGATGGGGGATTCTCTCTTTTTCTGTGACTGCTGTGCATGCTCAGTTTACCGTATTACAGCATGCATGCGAGAGACACTCTGCTGATGCACCACAAAAACTCTTTTGTGTATCTGCTTTCATCCGAGCAAAGGAAGTATTCCCCCCTCTTCCTTCCTCTCTTTCTTTTGTCCCCCTTTCTGGTTCAGGTTTTGTTTTTCTTTAATGAAGAAAACCAGGATACATGAATGGATGCTATTCTGGGCTCAGGCCTTCAATGGGCACAGAGGAGGAGAGAAAGTTGGGAGACTTGGAAGGATTTGACACCTTTGTTTGCTGAAGCGTATGAAAAGGATATTTTGGAAAACAGAGACAGTCAATGTGTCAGCTATGCAGTAAAAATGCTTGTGCTGCGTCAATCAACTTCATGGCCAATAGTCAGGGTATTAAATTACTTTTGATATGCATGTTTTTACATTGGTGGGTTGTTGGGTTTCATTTAAATCCCTTCAAAAGTGGTTAGAACTCTTCTAGATTCACTTACACTTGGGATTTCACGTTGAAATCCCCTTTTTCCAAGGTGTTCAGAGCAGGATTTACCGAGTTGTATTCACACCGAGCACATTTGCTGTTGTGTTATCGGTGCTTCAGAAGTGGGTCCAGAGCTGGCACAGCTTCAGTCAATCTTGGCTTTATCCCTAATGTGCTTCACTTAGGCTGATTTGCTCATGACTCGCAATGATTATGCAGAAACCTAATTTTACTACATCTGTCTCAGCCACGAAGAATAATCCGCCCCCCAAAAAATGTGTTTGCTTTTTTTTATTTTTTATTTTTTTTTATTTACTCTCCATGTTCTGCATTCTGAAGGGAAAAAGCTTTTAGAAAAAGTTTTCAGCAAGAGTTGTTCCTCCGGAGCGCCAGTCAGGGTGGAGATCTGTCAAGTGCTGCAGTCAGCTGCTTCACTCCGCGGTCTCGAGAGCTGTCACACCATCACACAGAAGGAATATCTCTCGGAGGCTTAGTGCGTGTTTGTGTTTCAGGCGTGTGCGCCCGCATGGGTGTGCGTTCGCCTGATGAGACGTTAATGTGAAGTTCACACGCCGCTCAAACACTTCACTTTCCTAATGAGCCGTTGCCATGGCGACGGCTGCAGTGTGGCGTCATGGCAACTGATTACTCACTGCCTACTTAGAGGGCCAACACCCAGACAAGGTGTTGTGATGGTGGGCGTGTGTGTTTGTCACAGTTCTTGTGTCTAAGATTCGTCAGAGGAAGGTCGAGTCCACCTCTCTGCTGTTTGCCGCCTCACTCTCTCTGCAGTGGTGAAGAGTTACAGGGCTGTGATATCCGAGTCTCCCCGGGGACTCACTCATTCTCCAGTCTCCAGCCCTGCATTCATCTTCGGCATGGCACTCCTTAGTGAATTACCAAGATTTACATCACAGTTAATTTAGTGTCTTTTGGTGCGCACAAGTGAAAGGAGCTCAGTCATTGCTTACGATCTCTGAAGAGGTGTCTCCTTCCTCTCTGCCTCTCAACGGCAAACAATCATTTCTGTGGGTGATTGTGTTCTTGCATTTGCATTGTAAAGCTTGTACAGCATTCCTGCAGAATTGCCTAAATAAACACTTTCTACCTTTGTTTCTGGGTCACAGTTACAGTGACAGAGTTCATTCAGTTAGACTGAGAAACCCGAGTGAAAATCTGAACTCTGTATTTCGTGGAATTGGCTTTTTCTGTTAAATGACAGAGGGAAAAAGAGGACATGCAAAACTGATTTAGTGATTTTAGTGACTGCACTGTGGCAGTGCTAACTAACGCCCACCTCTGTGCTCAGGAATTCATGTACTCGGGTTTTGCTGGTCTTTCCGAGATGCAAAATACAATCTATTCGCCGGTGACGTGCACTTGGGCTGCGAACATTCTCAGATTATCATGAATAATATTGTGTACCACAACCCTACCCTGTGAATCATACAATGTGTGAATGAGTTGATAGCCCTGTTTACAGTTTTCATCTCCTTCCTTTTCTTGCTTAGTCACACATTTCCCTCGTTTCCTCTCCTCCCACCAACTGACGCTCACAGGGACGATGTCACTGTCACTGTTCTTGGGCTTCAGCGGACATCGATTTATATTTGTTTTGGCTTCAGTCTCCTGTCTTGTTAATCTGCCCACACATAGAAGAGGTTGCTATGAAGTTAGAGGCTGGTAGTTGCTTAGTGCATTCCTTCTTTTAAAGGTATGATATACTGTATCTGTAATCTTCAATACAACCCTGGAGTTGTTTGTCAATGGAGTCTAGTAGAATATAATCCTGTAACCCTCTTTCCCTCACCCTGCCTTGTCTAAAGCTTCTTTTGTGAGTGCTGTTTCTTTCCTCAAATGACCTTCAGCAACCTGCAGAGAACAAATGTGAACTTGTTCCATTCAGCTGAGAGTTATATTGTGAGTGAGGGCAAAGAGAGTGCAGTAGTGAGAGCGAGCGCACGTTGAAAGCGAGAGACTTTTCTAAAGGAGAAAAGTAGATATTGTGTTGAAAACACAGTGGATTGTGGTAAACTTAGCATCCGGTAAACAACATTTGCTTAGTGTGTACAAGTACACCAGGTACTGTTATAGAGTGCTGCAGGAATGAGTCCTAAATCTGGAAATGAGTTGGCATGTTTGCACTCCCTTGTCAGAGGGATCCCTCCTCAGTTGCTCCTCCTGAGGTTTCTACCATTTTTTTTCCCCGTTAAAGGGGTTCTTCGGGGGAGTTTTTCCTTATCAGCTGTGAGGGTCCAAAGGACAGAGGGATGTTGTATGCTGTAAAGCCCTCTGAGGCAAATTTTGATTTGTGATATTGGGCTTTATAAATAAAATTGAATTGAATTAAAGTTAATGGGTTTTTGGTTAGATGCCTAAAACAAGGTCTGTGGTTGACATAAGCTTAAGAGACTTTCATGTTTTGTTCTAGGACATAAAATACATCAGTAAATACCCCACTTGTGAGTTCTGAAGCGTTTGTGTCTTAAAGGGATAGTGCCCCCAAAAATGAAAATTCAGCCATTATCTACTCACCCATATGCTGAGGGAGGCTCAGGTGAAGTTTTAGAGTCCTCACAACACTTGCAGAGATCCCAGGGGAGAGGGGGTAGCAACACAACTCCACCTAATGGAGGCTTACGGTGCCCCAGATTCAGACGTCCAAAAACACATAATTGAAACCACAAAATATCTCCATACTGCTCGTCCATAGTGATCCAAGTGTCCTGAAGCCCCATCATGAAAAGTTGTTTGGAAAAACGTCATTTGAACTCTGTTTGTAGCCTCATTGTAGCCTGTAGCTCTAACTGCCTCTCTGTACACCGCGTTCACGTGTGTGCGCTTGCGCGCGAGACCAGCAAAAGCACGTGAACACACATGAACGCGGTGCCCATGTCTCACACAAGTGCGCACATGTGAACGCGGTAGATAATGGGTGAATTTTCATTTTTGGGTGCACTATCCCTCTAACAAAAAGGAGGTTGCTAACATGTGGCTGAATTAGACTACAGACTTTGTCGCTTTGTCGATGTTGAAGCCATGCGACTGTGGTGTAGTTAATTTATGTTACCTTTTCACTTCTGGCTACTACTACTTAAATCTGACATCACGGTAATGTTACTTTTCAGGTGTGAATGTTCAGCTGATGGTGTGGTCTAACATTACCACAGGACAAAATTTGTATTCAATTTTGGGAATGGAATAAACACAACACCTTTCACACAGGCAGGGTGTCGAGTGTTGCTTCAACAGGTCCCCCATTAACGTCTTCTAGCCATCTTCAAAATTCAGTTTTATTTCAATATAGACGAGCCCAGCAGTATAACAGGAAACGGGAAAAGCTGACTGAGATTCTGTCAGGTACAAAGCTTTCAACTGTTATGGAGCACAGAGCAAATAGGGGCAGGACTTAGGAGGGACCTTTTAAGTAGCTTATACAGTTTTAGGACATTCTAAAAGTTATTGTACAGTAACACTGTCATGACGCAATCAGGAGGATATTCTCTATCTATTCTTTCTCTTTTCTGTTGTAGGTTCCCATCTAAGAGAGCTGTCTCATCAAAGAGACAGTTTCTCCACAACACTTTGAATTGGAGAAGGATTCTTTGATTGATGCCTAAATGGGCTGCCTCATTACTTTTGCTGTCTTCAAGAGAAGTAACTGTAGTTTTGTCATTTAGATCCCGAGGACAACAGACGAAATAAGAACTGTAATGAAACAGACTACAAAACACAGCCTGTCACACACAAGCACATCCAGACAGCATCAAAAACAATCACTGACATATCTGAAAAAGGACCGAAATTCATATAAAAATAAATAATATAAATAATTCATTCCATTTGTGAGGTGCGAGGTACCGGAATGAAGTACTTCCAAATTCAGTGTTTACTTAGTCAGTCCTGGGATCTGGTCTGAGGCTGATAACCAGCAATTTTAGCTTTGAAAAGAGATGTGATATATTGAGGCTGCTTCAGCAGGATACATTTAGATAGTGCTTTTTCCGCTGCTGCATATTACACGGGAGCTTTTAACGGTGCCGTGAATACTGCTGGCAGTGGGCTGATGAATGAAGGACCAAGGTCCTTCAAAGTACTCAGTCAGT
>NC_065529.1:17056038-17086466 GCF_006386435.1 Epinephelus moara
TCTTCCTGCAGTGGCCACGAGTTCAATTTCAGCCCACGGCCCTTTGCTGCATGTCATCCCATCTCTCTCACCCTTTCACGCTTAACCTGTCCTGTCCTTTCTTGAAAAAGAACATTCATTGCGCCTTGCAGAGAAACATACAAATGGGGTTGAGAATGATGACTGGTGTTATAAGAAGCGTAGCTCCTTCGGGAAATAGCTCACTGCGCACTGAGCGTGTGGTCGAGCAAGAGAGGATGAGTGATGGTGGATGTGCCCAGAGCGGACAGCTGTTGGCGAATGGAACAGAGAAGAAATTAGCAGGAAAGTTGTCAAGTGGTTGTAAATGTACAGCGTAGGTTTCAGTCTGTCCATGAATAAACACTGCAGCTCCTCAAGATCCAAGTAAACTCTATTTATACAATATATATATAAGCATAAGCACAGGCACTGTACAAGTCTGAATATATGTTATATTGTATATTGCATATTTTGCTCATATCCTGCAGCCCTAATTAAAAGCACAAGGCAAATTTAGAGAGGCACATCCATATCCATATTAAGTTTGATTTCTTTTTAGAAACCTATACATTTAGGAGCTTTTTTTTTCTGCAAAATACAACTGCACAATGCATACTGAAGCCACACTAGTCCACACTGGTCAGCCTGTGCATACTACTTTACAGATAACAGGCAAGAATAGGTAATACCATCAGGATCGGTGTGACACAACACAGTGGTGAAGACCAGTGCAAACCAGAGACTCTTGCTGTGTCTCAAATCACATACTTCCGTTAGTACACTTCCATGTAGTATACTATGTGCACTATGTACTCATTGGCGTAGTGCACGAATTTTGACAGGGTCGTGTTGTCTCAAAGAAAACATGGCCATTGTGCACTCACCGGACATGACGACCACAAATTAGCTAGTTAGCAAACTAGCATTAGCATTCGCATTATCGTTCACGGTACTAAATCATTACAGACTGCTAAATTAACCCAATAAACATACTGCTGGCTTATATCCGACAACAGTATAGTGGTGCTTAGTGCAAAAAACATATGTATTTGTACAATGCAGCGACGTTCACGGTCGCACAGTCCTCGGCCGCCATTTCCAGTTTGAAAAGTGGTCCCTCCCCTTCCACTACATAGCCAAGATGGCAACCATTTAGGGTGAGAAGTGTCCATAGTTCCACACTCAACTTCTTGACCGTTTTGAGTGCATCATCCGGGTACTCATAGTGCACTGCATTTTTCCATACTTCTCAGTGTGAACGCACTTATGCACTCAAAATAGGTGTAAGTACAGAAGTACACGATTTGAGACACAGCATCTGTTAAGACCACAACTTTACTGGCCATTACCACCAGTTTACAACTGTAAAACTTAAGACCAGAATGTTTCTATACAAGATATATACAGTACAGTGTCAAGCCCTAAAACTGGGATGTAGAGATGTTCTTCTTCAACTTAGTTTTCCAGTCACAACTGTTCCTGTTCCACCTGCCTTACCAACAGGCCCTGGTGTCGGGTGTATTGCTGTACTGGCATGTTCAACCAGACCTGGCACTTAAAGGGGAACACCACCTAAATTAATTTGCTATTTCCAGGAAAGTTCAATCAATAGTTGTGAACATGAGCTACTCTCTCTCAGAGCCAGAAACCAGAGAAGTGAGTCTCAGACTTGTGATGTCATTAAGTATAAAGTCTGGAGCTGCTCCATAGACAATGAATGGGACCCTGATTCTGTGGACCCCCAAAGTATTTGTTCTCTATTTTATACCCAAATGAGCTCTACACTGTTGTAATGTTCTCAGTTGTGAAACAGAAAATGTACCCGTACACTCAGAACACTCCCCTGGGTGCTCTCAGTGTCAACGATAACTTTTTTTTTTACAATTCTTCGTCTACAGAGCAGCTCCAGACTTTATACATCACTAGTTTTAGTTTGAGCTCTGTAGCTTTGGGATTTGGGAGACAGTTGTTCATGTTTACTTATATTTTGGGGCTGTCTTAGACCATAGTCTTGAAAATGGCATAGTTCCCCTTTAAATTGTCACCATATTTTTTGAGGGCATCAGTGTGAAATGTTCCAGATTTTAACTTTAAAGAAGAACTTCTGTGTCATGCCGAGTGTTTGGGTCATCAGTGAGAAATGTGAGACCAAGAGTGCAGTGTCATGGCTGCAGGGAGCACCAGGACTTTTAAAACTGCGTGTGGGTGTGTGTGTGGGTGTGTGTGTGTGTGTGTGTGTGTGTGTGTTTGAGACAAGCAGAGAGAGCATAAGCCTCTGGGTATTGGCTTGGACTAAAGCCAAGCTTACAGGAAATGCCAACAAAGCACCAAGAGATGTTCAAACAACATGCACACACACACACACACACACACACACACACAGCCTCTCACACACACTGGCGCACACACAGATGTACACACTTTAGTAAACAAACAGCCACCCAGTCTCTGCTCCAGTGTGATCAAACCACAGAAAATATTAAAAACCAACTTCCAGGAGAAATTGTGTGAGTCACTGGCTCCTTCTCTGTCGTACACAGCACTGTTAGCCTCTCACCTCCTGTAAATCTAATCAATGGCAGACAATAACTAAAAATCATATGGGCAAGTGGATTACGTCCTCTGACAGAAGAGCAGAAGAGTTGACTGCTCAGGTAGCAGCAAAACAGACCTTGAAATATTTGTTGTTCAAGAATGACGAAAGCAGAGTGACATTTCAACCCTTTTTTCTTCCACTGATCTGAGGAGACTTGTGTGAGGATCAGTTTACACTGTTATTACTTATCTGAACAGGACAGAATGTGGAGACTTTATAATCCCAGACCAGAGCAGGAGAAGCCTATGATTTTTAGCAAAAGACATCTGACATTGTCAGGATTTGTAAAACTCTTTGCAGATGCATTAAATGTTGTCTTGCAGCAATGGACAAGTAGGGTTGCATCAGGTTGACAGATATCAGATATTCAGTCAGGCACATTATGTTGTCAGTCACAGAAAAGCCCACTACAACATTTTGAAATACGCTGTTATTACAGATGTGTTTAAAGGAACTGTGTGCAACATTTAGGTAGTATCTATGATTCAGGGTCTGAGCCAGTATTGCCTGCACATGGTTCTTAATATGGTGGTGGAGGTAGCAGCTAACAGAGCTAACAGTGTTAATGTGGGGGACCTGGTGGATGGGCATGATGCCTCTGCAATGACTCCATTCTGCCACTGTGGAACAGCGATATCAGCAGTACAATTGCAGTGCAGAGCAGCAGCATCTAGCTAGTCGCATGGGACTCATATTCACAAAGGGTTCTGAAACACATAGCTGAGGGTTGACAGTTCGTCATTGTCAGGCCATCGGTGCGCGTCTCTCGCTCTAGTTTTTGCAGTGTGCACTGCACCATTGGGATAAGTCAGCCCTTGTTGAATTTTTTTGGCCAATTCAGTGTGTTGAATCGGCATCTACGACTGCAGAATCTGTCGGTAAATGAAATCATTCTGATTGGCAGTTCAGCTCAGTGCAGGGGAAGAGAAATGAAGTGAGGAAAGTAAACAAGTGGGTAAAGTCAAGAGGGCGTGAGATCAAAATAGACTTGTTATACAAGATGCTATTGCATTTTTATCCATTCAGCTATTTACCAGAGATGGTTTGTAACTGTGTGTTGTTCACTAGCACACGGTAAATTTGCTTTGTTCTTTCAACATCATGTTGTGTTGTTAATATGCTAAATGGCTAACTAGCATCTTAAATCCGCCTTGTTGGGGTGATGGTGGCTTAGTGGTAGAGTAGGCGCCCCATGTACAAGGCTGTTGCTGCAGCGGCCCAGGTTCGACTCCAGCCTGTGGCCCTTTGCTGCATGTCAGTCCCTCTCTCTCTCCCCCCTTCACACTTGTCTGTCCTGTCAAATAAAGGCTAAAAATGCCCCCCCCCCCCCAAAAAAAAAAACAAAAACATCCGCCTTGTTGGTTTCCCAGACTACCACAGGCCACTGGTATGGAAAGTTATGTCCTCTCACGGAGGCGTAGAAAGCACAACTTGCAACTACATGAACCTTTCTGACCGAGATTCAGGCGACATGAGGCAACGCAACAGTCGGCCTCCATCGTTGATTGTTCTTTTATGTTGGTCATGGTGTGTCTGGACCTTGACAGGCACGTGCTGTTGGACACAACAAAGAAAAAGGAGCTCAGATTACAACACACACAGAGTGCGCGTGACCTCATTCTCTTTTCAGCATGCCATCACTTTACATAAGCCTATCTACCACTTTATCTTTGCATAGCAAATTGTGGTTTGCTGCTGTGATACTGCTCTGAATATCATGTAGAGCCCCTTGAGAACACCCTTTTGTTATTTCGCAAGAACTATGCCATTATGTCTTCACAGATCTTGATCAGACATATAACAATGATCCTTAAAGGACTAGTTCATCCGAAAAACTGCCAGGTAAAATGCTATTAAAGTTTATATACTGTAAAAACCAAACACACAGCAAGTTAGCGCGGCAGTTCTATCACAGCCCCCTCCCAAACTATTAAAGTTAATGGAGCCATCTCTTTACAGCTCCAAAAGAGCATAAAATGTCCATCAAATTTGCAATATGTGGTTGTTTGTGGTGCTGTAAAAAGGTGGTGCTGCTATCTTGAATAATGTAGAATGAAAGCACATGAAGTAACACACTGCTCACTCAACAGACTTGGGGATATATAGATGAGTTGTATGTCGTGTCAAAATAAACATTTGAATGTTAGGAAGTGTGTCCTTGCTCTATAAGGCCTCAAATCCTATTTTATGTACTCATCCTGTTACAAGGACGATGACTTGATCTTACCTTGACACAAAATTAATCAAAATCACACAGTATTTCACTCTATGCCGTGCCACCCCTACAAAATGTCTGAACCCTCGACCAAAAATTGCTTCAAACATGGCGTTCCTGACAGACTGAGTGGATCCCAACCAAACAGAAACCACTGTGGTCCAAATTCTAGTCACTCGTCGGTCGAGTTTTTCAAATGTGGCTATAGAGGACGTCTGGAGTGCTTAAAAGCTTCCTTGAAGTGCACAGCCATCTGTCAACATTGAGGAGCCTGAAGAATAAACGTCAATAAATCAAATGGCTCTTAAGTGAAATACACTTTCCTCACAAAGCTAAGAATTCATTTTGGATAATCTAATCTCAGTTTAATAATGAGAGGTCTCCCTGCCATCACTGGGAACTGGACACTGTTTTCACTTCATTGTATTTTGTTTTTGGACAATGTAATGAAATTTGTCATAACATTTTGATCTGGCTAATATTATATAGTGCTGCAGATTTGAAGGAAACTCGATTTGTTGCTACTGGAAAAAGAGCCACAGATAATTCTTTCTCCTACAGTTACGGATTAGACATATTGGTATTGACCATTGTTATTTAATACAGTTAATACATTCTGAATGTGGCTCAGCCGTAGTTAAGGTCAAAATCTTGACCTTTTTGTCACACTTGGCAAAAAAAATTGACTCTTTTGTACAATTGGACGCAACACCATTTGGTCACTTCTTTTTGCATTTGCTACTGTAGTATTATGGCTCCCAAAAACCCAGAGGCAGGCGCTGAGGTGGGCAGAGTGGCACAGCTGAGGTTGTGTTTATGCAGATCAGATAGCACAGTGCCATTTTGGTCATTTCCACCTGCTCAGACCACCTCTTATCGCAGGTGCACAGAAAGCTTTTCTCAGACAGGATCCTTCGGACAACAAGTTGGGAGCAGCCGGTCTGAACTGCCTATTATTTAAGTCTGCCCTCGCTTCACCTACTGATAAAGTATTCCTCCTACAGGTACTTACACTGTGCTCATCCTGTGCTGCTCTGCACCAGGAGTTTGCTTGTGCCACAAAAACTGCAAAAAAAATACGTCAGCCACGCCCACGTGTTTGCACCCTGAGATTACAGCTGCATAATATGTGCTCGGTTTCACAAAAGTAGAGCCCATTATGTTGATCGCTGATACAGTATTAACCTCGGAATGGGTGTTGTGCTTGTGTGTGTGTGTGTGTGTGTGTGTGTGTGTGTGTGTGTTGTGTAGGAGTTTGCCACCCTGACGAAGGAGCTGAACATATGCCGGGAGCAGCTGCTGGAGAAAGAGGAGGAAATATCTGAGCTGAAAGCTGAAAGGAACAACACCAGGGTATGTGTGTGTGTGTGTGTGTGTGTTTGAGTGTGTGCATGTGTTAGTGTGTGGTGATGCTGATAAAAACAAACAATGTTTCTAAGCTTGAAATTAGTATTCTCTTTGGTCGTGGATGCAATCATGTGTGTGTGTGTGTGTGTGTGTGTGTGTGTGTGTGTGTGCTATAGCTGCTGCTGGAGCACCTGGAGTGTCTGGTGTCTCGTCACGAACGCAGTCTGAGGATGACAGTGGTGAAGAGACAGGCACCCCCACCATCTGGAGTCTCCAGCGAGGTGGAGGTCCTCAAAGCTCTGAAGTCGCTGTTTGAACACCACAAGGCTCTGGATGAAAAGGTGAACACACACAAACACACAGAAGGGCTGCGATCTGTTCTAACAAATATATGCTGAGGAAACGATTGCATCATTTCAGGGGCCAAAGCACTGAAAGCAATAATTGACGTGCTTCATTTGAGGAGTGTCAGTTGATGCCTCTCTGGCACTCCAGAACCAGAGCCAGCTGTATCTGAGGAGAGGGTCACTATTTTGGAAATATTGTTGTATATGACACATACTGCGATTAATTCTCTATGTATTTCTATTTGATTAAAGTTATATGCAATTACAACTTCACACAACCAGCGGTATTTTGGGGAAAGATCACTATTTATGCAGACAGGCAAAGTTTGTATGCTTTACAGATCCCCCCTGTTAATTTTCTGATTAACATGTAATGTAGGAGGGCAACTGTTGGCTGCATGTGGTTGATGAACTCGCATGTCATATACGTAGCGAAGGCTTCTCTGCTTCTGATTGGCTTACCCTGACATTCTTACCCTAACTCTCACCAATCCTACCCCTCTTGCCCAAACTTCATCAACCTATCTAACAAAGGCAACAAGTACTAGCCAATCAGTGGAAGAGTAGTGCAGGTCATGTCTTCACTATCCTAGGAAACACAAATTCATGTGCGGTTGGTTAGCTGACTTGATATGTATTTTACCTGTTGCACCGACAACGTCTCTTATCTCTTGTCCTTATTTTATAAGTTTTTAGTGTGCAGTCATAAATCACAGGTCATTTTTGGACTTCATTGAACTTCCCGTCATTTATGTTTGCATATTCCTTAAGTCGGCTAGCTAACTAGATGTCTTAAGGACCCTACACATGCTGTTGGCAGGTGCCTGTCAAGAAGTGTTCAGCCAGGCCTCCAAAAACACAACTCCCCTAAAAACAGGCTTAATATGGAAATATCATGTCAGTTTAATTTTTTTAATCTATTTATTTAGTATTTTTTTATTGTTAATAATTTATTCTTAAATCAAATACTGTCCTCTGGGAAAAAAATTCTTACCTTTTAATTCCTTTCAGCTCTCTCCAAATGGTTACTGCAGCTGAAGAAAAAACATATTTGGTCACTGGGTCTTCATTTGATGCTCCAAAACAAAACAAGGTCAGAGTAGGGCTGTCAAAGCAGTTTGATGTGCCTCATAACACTTCTGGTGCATTTTGGGGCATTCAAAACAATAGGCGAACTTCAAAATGTGTGGGTCATAATGCCTCAAGTGTCTTCGGGGCATGGTATTTCCATCAGCCCTGTACAGGGGCACCTTCCTGATAATTCACCAAGGTATACAGCATATGACGATATTTGTGTTACAAAAAAGAAAAACAATGGAAAAATTGAGCTGCTGTTGACAGAAGTCATTGAAGCATGTAAGACATTGTCTGTCCTACAATGCTGTGTTTCTAATATGCAAATAATCTACTAAGAAAAGTCTTGCTGGCTTTAAATACTTGAATAATGAATAGATTGAAACCAAACGCCCTTCTCGCTGGAGGACAAAATGCCACTTGTTGCCGCAGCAGATGTCGACTCATAAGCGAGCATTGAACAAAAAAAACCTGGTTTATAAACTGCTTTTGTAGTTGGAAGAAGTCATCTCAAGATAAAGTTATATGTAGCAATACTCCCAAACAGGGGAGACCTTTTCTTTTTTTAGTCCTGTAATGTTATCCCCACTACTGACAGTCCCCGACTTTCTCAGTTCAGCTGCCTGGAACACCAGTTGACACTGACCTCTGGTGGTGCGTGCTGAGCACTACATCACCTCAATACAACATCTCCATATCAGTTCAGTGGAAAGATGAGTGTCTGTATATTGGACGGTATTGAAAATCATACCTTATGTATACCCCTGTATACTGTAATACCCTACTGCTCAAGCCTAGTGCTGTCACACACGCCACTTTGTTGCTCCTTGTTTGTCTTATTAACGGAGCTGCTCTTCTCCCTCACTAATTAATTCTGATGAATTTGGTTTGTCTGCTTGTCTTCTCAGTGTTAAGCTATTAATGAACCTCAGCAAGCCCTGAGTTTCAGAGTAAAAGTTTTCTATTGGAGGGAAGAGATTGTTGTTGAAAAGCTTTTAATGATGACTCTAAACAGATGGAGGGATTCTTGAGTTTGCAACAACAGCAAACAGTTGCAGCAGCAGATTAAGACAGGAAGAAATATGATAATGTATTCATATAACAGGGGGAAATTAACTTTGAACTGAACTCAAGGTAAAAAGAGCCCCGTTTCCAGATTTAAATTCTCTGTGTTTCTAAATTATATCCAGAACTGTGCCTTTACATCAGCGTGTCCTCATGTCTCTGGACTTTGTCGTGATATGTGTGATCTTGATGTGTTTGTCAGGTACGTGAGAGGCTTCGTGTGGCTCTGGAGAGGGTGGCCACCCTGGAGGGACAGCTAGCAGCTAACACACAAGAGGTAAGGTGTGTGAGTGTGTGTGTGTGTGTGTGTGTGTGTGTGTGTGTGGGTGGGTGTGTGTGTGTGTGTGTGTGTGAGTTCCTTTGTGTGGTTATTGGTAGTGAAACATCTGTTCAGTCCCTTGCAGACATCTGTTGAAGCCTGCGGTCTGATCTTATATATGCTTCAAGTGTCACGCTGGGTGAGAGGCTCTGTCGTCTGAGCCCTCTGTTCATGCACACACACACACACACACACGTGCACGGACACAAACTCGCCTTCTGTACTCATCTAGTTAAAAATGTCATTAAAGAAATCACTTTAAAGATAAATTATGCTAAATATTCACAGCAGGCTCAGTTAAAGCAAATCCCAGTGGGTTATGTAAGATTTAAAGTGAAGTTGCATTGATCACACAGTTTTGTAAGAGGAGCAGACCCTCACTGAAACAACCCCTCCTTCATCTATTCTGAGGCTAATTCATATTTGTAGTTGTGTAAAATATAGCAGGGCGTGTTGTCTGAAGCACGCTGGCAGCCTGAGAGCCAGGCTTCCCCTTTGGGAGGCTAAGTTTTGTTCTAGGATTCACTGAAGGAAGAGAGAAGATGGTAAACGTGTGAGTTTGTTCATTGTTCTTTTTTTCCTTTTTAATCTACATTGCAGTTGAACATGGTGAGGCAAAGGAAGGATGGTGACTCGGTGGAGCGAACAGATGGATCCAAACCTACATGGAAGGTCTTCCTGGCTGTGTGATTGTTTTTCTGCTCTGTGATTTATCTTATGTCTGCCTATAGTAATAGTGTCCGTTTGGCTGTCGGTTGCTGTCTTTGCATCTTATTATGCCTTTTTTCCACACATTGGCACGCATACTGTACACAGGACAGGTTAATGGAGCTAAAATGTAGCATGAATCCTCCTTCGCCTTTCTGGTAGTTCTGATATCATCAAGACTCTTGCTCTTTATATCGAGCCTTGTCCTCCATGGTTTGAGGCCAGCCCTGAAATGAGCACACATTATGTAACTGCGTCTGGGTCCATCTGCAGGGACTAACAAACCTCCCTGTGATTAAACAGCAGAGCCTGGAAATCGCCTTCGTCTATACGGGCCGGCAGCCGAGGAGAAGCATCACAAGATCCACTCACTTTGGCTCCTATTTCTTTGGCCTTAGGATAAAGAGGGGAAAAAGTGTCAATATACAGCACTTTTATTAAAGGAATAATCAAACTTGGAAAAAAATCAATAGCAAACCATTAAGTGGAGAGCTAGGAGAAGACTATATCAAAGGATGGCCACAGAGTGAGGGAGAAAAGATGAGGAGAGAATTGGCTGGAGTACCAGCATTTGGAGGAAGAGTGTAATGTAGATGTGTGAACACAGTGTGAACTGTGCAAACACACACTCTATCAGGACATTTATCCACGGCTTCTGCTGCCCTGCTGACAGTCACTGCCCCCCGGATGTTACAGTTAGAGGATATTTGAATTCAAAATGCCATAAAATGATCATGATCACATGCACTTTTTCAGCAGGAACCCAAACCAAGACAACATTAGAGTCATGTTGTACCTGTTTGCTACACATTGTCAGTCACGTGGGGCTTTAAAGTCCTTTTTCCAAAATCCACGGGATAATAATAGCTAAACTGGAATTACGCACAATCACTTGTATCACCGGGTGTGTTTTATTACACA
Organism: Epinephelus moara; assembly: GCF_006386435.1. Taxonomy (NCBI): domain Eukaryota; kingdom Metazoa; phylum Chordata; class Actinopteri; order Perciformes; family Serranidae; genus Epinephelus; species Epinephelus moara. The sequence continues at coordinate 17,066,631 of NC_065529.1, forward strand.
GCCTCAGACCATTTGGCCCTTTTGCCTCCAGTGTGTCTGTGTATGTTTATGTTTCTGTAACATATTCATGAGCTGGCAAAATTGGCACATGAGGGAGCTGAGGGGGTCCTACTAACTTTTGCTGCCCACTGTGTTGCCTGTCTGAATATGTGTCCCCGAAGGTTTGTTTAATTAAGGCCCTGGAATTAACTGCACTTTGAGCTGCGAAGAGAAGAGAAACAACATCAAAACAACAACATGGCAGCCCAACCTCACACAACCCACCCTCGTATGCATAACGCTCCACACTTTTATATCTAGGTCATCCAACTTTATCAGTTCTGCAACAACTCTCAATATCATCCACCCATAGTGTGCACATTTGTACGTGTGTCTCTGCCCTTAAATATATTTCATGTGAGAATGTGGATGTATTTCTATTAATGTTGTGTGTCCACCTTACAGAGACTGCCCAATGGCTCCATAGACGCCCACGATGATGGCAGCCGGGTGTCGGAGCTTCAGGAGCTGCTGGATAGGACCAACAAGGAGCTGGCTCAGAGCCGCGAGCACTCAACCACTCTCAACGGCCGCATAGCCGACCTGGAGGCAGAGCTCGCAAACGCACGCCGAGAACTGAGCCGCAGCGAGGAGCTGTCAATCAAACAACAGAGGGAACAGAGAGAGGTGAGAGTAAAGGAAGCAGGCTTTTGTTCTGGTAGCAAGCACCGAGAACAGCCGGCCATAAAAACCTGAGGCTTTTTCTAATAGAATTTAACATTGTGCTGCTTTGTGGAAAAAATATGTCCCTGTATTAATTCATTATGTCATTCTTTAAAAAAATACACACTAATTTCTCATGCCATTGAGATTTCTCACTTCAACACAGAAACTGTATATGACAGCTCATGGCTCATGGCGTACAATAATGAGACACAACTTTACTACAAAAGGGTGCAAGAAGACTCAAAATGACCACAAGGATCTGGGCTGTTGCCACACAGACACTCTTATGTCAGCTCTGAGTAAAAAAACTACCCTAAGGATGCACATTGATAATAACAGCCAGAGGAGACTGAGTTCCTTGTTTTGGTTTTTTAATATTTTGAGTCTGGGCAGTGGCAGGTCATCATCAAGGCTGGGAGACTTGGTGGTTTCCTTCCTGTCTCCAAGATACATAAAACTGTCTTATCATGAACGTGCTTTGTCTCATTTTTGCTGTCTTCATCAACTTTAACTACAACACATTTGTATCATTACAAAGTACATGCACGTCTTGTATATGAACTGCAAAAATACAAGATACTATGAAGGTTAATACACTGGGTTCCCACATGTCTTCGAAATCCTTGAAAGTTTATAAAACTGAGGATAAAAATGAAGGCGCTGAAAGTTTTTTAAAACACAGATAAATAGCCATGGGTCATTGAAAGTGCTTGGATTTTAATATTTCGTGCACAAACAGAAACTGAAATTCTTTTTTCTTACTTAACGCTAGTAAATAGACGATGATTCACTGTCTGCAAGTGTCTCCCGCAGTTGCGTCAGTTTCATGCACCACCTGCCATCACAGTAACACAGCACATTGTGTTCACACATTCAAGCCTTTCTCTTTTTTTAATGTTGTCTGTGAGCTTCTGTAAAGCCTGCTAATTCTCATTATGAAAGTTCTCAGTGTTATAACAGTAATTAACCCTGATCCATGTCTCAAACTGTGTCGTGTTGAGCCCTTGAATTGGGCCTTGAAGGTCCTTGAATATGATGTTTAAGAAGTGTGGGAACCTTAAGTCATATATTGGGGAAACACAACCATACATGTAGGGATGATGTACAGCATTGTGGGTCTTTGCCTCATCGTGCCTGTTGTTGTAGGCTCGACTCTCATGATTTCCCTGTTGTTGTTGTTGTTTCTGTGCACCCATAGAGAGAGGATATGGAGGAGAGGATAACAACGTTAGAGAAGCGCTACCTTGCTGCTCAGCGGGAGACCACACACATCCACGACCTCAACGACAAACTGGAAAATGAACTGGCCACCAAGGACTCGCTGCACCGACAGGTAACACACGCACAACAACACGAGCCATAAAGAGTGCCTGACTTGGATTTAAGCAGAGCGTCTGGGAAGACAAAGAACAACAGCCATGCAGTAAGCTGCTCTGTCACAAATCAGTAAATGAAGCCTGACGTAAGGACTAAATCAATATTTATAAATGTGCCGTGTCATTATTCCGCTTCATGTTCAGGCTTCCTCGGATGTGTTACAATCCTAATGTGTTGTTAAGTGACACCAAAAATGGCACATTTGTCTTGATGCAAGGTGACATGTGAGTTGTGGATTCAGGCTAATGTGCTCTCTCTCTTTCTCTCTTGCAACATTTTAATATTTCATGCCTCAACATTGTCATCCACAATAAAGCTGAGATAGTGACACAACCAATAGAGTTTTTCAAAAGTGTGCCGATGTATATAAAGCATTGTAGAAAAGTTTATTCTGGGTTTGAGCGAGCAGTGGAAAAATGGCGCTCAAAGGTTCACGTGTAGTTCAGGGTCGATCGGAGTTCAGCACCACATGGGGAATACCAGAAACATCCTCGGTTTGTGCCCACGTGTCGTGCCCTTGCTACTCGCTGGCTGCACTACACTGATTACACCTCTCTGGTGATCGTGCTAATGTTCGGTGCGCGCTGGTGTGTGTGTGTGTTTGTGTGTGTGTCAGAGCGAGGAGAAGGTACGCCAGCTGCAGGAGATGCTGGAGATGGCTGAGCAGAGGCTGGCTCAGACCATGAGGAAGGCTGAGACACTGCCAGAGGTGGAGGCTGAACTGGCACAGAGAGTGGCAGCCCTTTCCAAGGTAACACACACACACACACACACACCAGCACACAGCTGTAGAAAGCATAGCAAAGGATGCTGATGCAATAAAACAAGAATCAGTTATTTATACAAATCATAGAAGCAGATAGATATTGAACACATTTACAGAGCTTAAAGCCAGGCAGTTGTATTTACATGTAAGTGTCTCCCCCTGCAGGCTGAAGAGCGCCATGGCAACGTAGAGGAGAGGCTCAGACAGCTGGAGTCACAACTGGAGGAGAAGAACCAAGAGCTAGGAAGGGTGTGTGAGCATATGTGTGTGCGTCTGTGTGTGTGTGTGTGTGTGTGTGTGTGTGTGTGTGTGTGTGCACCAGCCCTGCAGGGTTTCTCTGACCTCTCACTTTGTTGCGTGTGTGTGTGTGTATATGTGTGTGTGGGGGGAGGGGGGGGGCTGATGCTTCACATTAGTTGGACGCCTTGACTCTTGGCTCCGTGCTCCTTCATGCAGACACGTACATACACAAACACACAGGACAGACGCACATATGAAGGGCTCTCCATTTTCCCGGTGCATTGTTGCATGAATTTGAACCAAATCCACATATCTTGCTGCAACACATCCCCTCCGCCCCCCCTCTATACGACTGATTGGCTGCTATCTTTAGACTCTGAATAATTCACGCAAGGCTAATTTCTCTCTCTCTCTCTGTCTCTCTCTCTCTCTCTCTCTCTCTCTCTCTCTCCGTGCGATCTCATGACTATATTTAGTTAAAGGAGCTCTCTGAGGATGCAGATTTTTGTTTGTGTGTGTGTCTGTGGTGTTAATTTACTTTAATGAGATTACCGGAGAACACGTATTAAGCACAGCACTTCCCATTTAAGGGAAGACATTTAACCCTTTTTCATTGACACGTAAATGACAGTAATTAAATCATTCCGGCTGTGAGATCCATTGTTGGCCAAGAGGACCTACTGTATATCTGGCAGCTGGTGATCTTGGGCTAAATACACACTTCATCCTTTAATCCATGTAGAGATGCTTGATTAGCTGCATAAATACGCCCAAATGGAGTCTGTGTCAAAAGAGAAAATTTGATGATGTCATTCGCCCCCCGTCTGGTTTTTTCTCTCTCTCGCCACTCATCAGGCTCGTCAGAGAGAGAAAATGAATGAGGAGCACAACAAGCGCTTGTCTGACACCGTGGATCGTCTGCTCACTGAGTCCAATGAAAGGCTGCAGCTCCATCTGAAAGAACGCATGGCTGCCCTGGAGGACAAGGCAAGGCCTGTACACATGCATTCATCTAGTCAGCGGCAGCAGCGGCTCATATTGCTGTTGTTATTGCTTCACAAAACAAATGAATATACAGTAGAGCACGTGTTCTACTTGGACACACAGATTTGTTTTGACACAGTTTCGTGATTTCTTTTGTCTAGAATTCGCTCATTCAGGACCTCGAGAACTGCCAGAAACAGCTTGAAGAATTCCACCACACCAGGGTCAGTGAGACTTGAATCAATCACCCTAAATGAATAAGTGAAAACTGCAATTGTCTCCCCACTTCCAAATATGCCCCATATCAGCAGTGGAATATTGTGCTTTGAGCTACATAAACACAGTTTTGTGGTACCTGTACTCTATGCAGCTATCTCCATTTTCTTTTACTTCACTACATTTCATGCATATTTATTTAATTCCATTTAATTTATTTGACAGCTGTAGTTTGTTACTTTGCAGATTAAGCTTTTGCATAAAAAACACTCGTGATTTTAGAAAATATAAAGCATGATTATGACTGACAATGATATTAAAATAATCTTTACTAGAAATAGTACAATATTTTGGTAATATGTTAATTGGATTTCTTGCAGAAAGTTGATTTGATTAGATCAATACCACTCTCATAGCTGTGTGTTAAATATGAAACTACAGCTAGCAGACAGTTAGCTTAGCATAGCATAAAAGATGGGGAAATAGCTAGCCTGGCTCCGCCCAAAGGGAACAAAATACAGTTATGACTCTTAGCACCTCTAAATCTCAAATTACAGTATATCTTGTTTGTTTATCTGTACAAAAGTGCAATGATAAGTTACAGTTTTATGGGGGGCTATTTCTTGGCCTGGAGAAGTGAAATTTTACCAGCTTACCAGAGTCAGGTTGGCTGATTCCCTTCATTTTCAGTCATGCTAAGTTAAGCTAACTGGCTGCTGACTATAGCTTCATTTTGACTGTACAGACATGAAAGTGGTATCAATCTTTTTGTCTAACTCTCTGCAAGAAATTAAATACATTTTATTCCCAAAATGTCGAACTAATATAACACTGACAGGGTGATGCATGACTACTTGCCTTTGAATCACAAAGTGCATTTTCCTGATTATACTTCTTTACTTTTACTTGAGTAGAATTTAAAATCTTACTTGTAATAGAATATTGATAAAGGGTTACTTGGGTATTTTTTCAACTTGGACCCTATTTTCCCATGTTTTTGTGTCTAAGCGACTAATAGGAACAACAATTTTTAAAACTAGTCAAGTATTGAGAGAGAGCGCTGCAGCCAGCAGCCATGAAACAGGCTGCAGTACAACCACTCAAAGGCTATTTACATCCACTAAAAGTGCTTGTCTTTGCCACTGACAGGCTCAGATTGTTATTATAAGTGTCTGAATACATTATGAAAAGGATCCCTACTAGGACAGACCTTTTTGTCAAAGAGTAAGATTCTTTTGGTTTAACTAGAAACGGCCCCGAAATTGCCATCGCTAATCCCACCAGACTCCAGTGACTTCCCATCAGTCACTTAGAGAAAAAACATGGAAAAAGAGGGTCCAGGTTGACAAATAGCAAACTTACCCTTTAAGGTTAAGTTATTTCTGCTTTTCTTAAAAACAACCTGAATACATCACCCATAATGCCCCTCTCTCCCTCAGGAGCGGCTGATCGGAGAGATTGAGAAGTTGAGAAATGAGATTGACCACTTGAAACGCCGCAGTGGGGCGTTTGGAGATGGAACTCACCCTCGGTATACACACACACACACACCTCATTAACGCGTGCTCTCCTCATAAACACACTGTCCAACGTGATACTATGTATATTATTGATGGAACTCTGTTCTGTGTGTATCTCAGGTCTCACTTGGGCAGCTCCAGCGACCTTCGTTTCTCTGTGGTGGAGGGCCAAGATGGCCACTACAGCACGACTGTGATCAGGAGGGCACAGAAGGGCAGGCTGTCGGCACTACGAGATGACCCAAACAAGGTGCTAATGATGTCTTTATCAGGCCAAAACAACCCCACAGTCCCTCACATACACATACACCAAGCAGGATGGCCGACTTACAGATCACAAGATCATGTGTCAACTGTTCTTCTAACCACATGCAGCTCCTTACTAGTGCTTTATCTAAATGCATGCCTGCTTTGCTATAAAGTGTCAGTGCTTGGCTGATGTATGATGATCTTCATGCCTAACTTACCATTCTCTACTAACCTCTCTGTCTCTCTGTCTCTTTCACCTGCTGCCATGGACATGCTGTCTGATGTAAGTTCCCTGTTCATCCATTTCTTCTCATAACTGGTCTCATACTTCCACAAGTGTCGTATTTTTACATGTATGCATTTAATCAGAATTGAAGCATATTCTTCAGGCACATTTATTTATTCTTTAATGTTGTATTTATCACATGTACTGCATCGACATGTTTTAAAGCTCCTGTGTATTTGTTGTGTCCAGGTGTGCGCTGTGTTCGAACAGGACTATCCATCTCTGCGCGGGAGTGTCAGCCACCTCCTCGGCAGCGACATCGAGGCAGAGTCAGACCTGGATGATGACGTTAGCTCGACCCTGCTTTCCCCCAGCGGCCAATCAGACGCTCAGACTCTCGCGCTCATGTTGCAGGAGCAGCTCGACGCTATCAATGAAGAGATAAGGTGACAAAGTGCAGGCACATTAGATTACAGCACATGACAGTTTCATGATCCCCATGGGGAAAGTGGGTCAGCGCGGCAGCGAGAAACGGGATACAGATAAAAGGAGAACAAAATATTCAAGATAATACGACCAATAATTGGAAAGAAAGGGGACGTTTTAAAGATGCCGCATCAAAATAAAGGTGCTGCTGCTTCGCCTTGTTAATGCAATGCATGAAGGAGGCCTGTGGCCAGACAGGATGCACCGTAACTGATAGTGGCATTAGATAGTGAGATGATAACATGTAGATAAGATTCTTCATTCTTCAGTTCTCTTTGCGGCTGAAAGAGGACGCTATTTATTGGAGTTTACAGTCAACAAGGTCCTCTTGTGACACCTCAGAATATGCTTCTGGGGAGGAGATGCAAAGTAGATGCTGATTATGCTGCTGAGGAGCCAGACTCCCTCCAAGAAAGACAAAAAATGTCTCTACCTCAAATTGTATTTTTATTACAGCCAGGATCTTTGTAATATAACATTTTTCATGCAATTGTACAAGATAAATTAATAATTATTTCCCAGATTCATTGAGTAACTAAAAAAAATACAAGTCCTGCTGTAGAGCAAATGAGAAAGTGTTTTTATTATGAGCTTTTTAACTCCATATAAGGACTGTACTGAGATTTATTCATCATTACAAAAATACAAGGTGTGTGTTCTGTGTTCAGAAATAGTATGTGTGCACTTGTGTACGCGTAGGATGATCCAGGTGGAGAGAGAGTCAGCAGACCTCCGCTCGGACGAGATCGAGTCTCGGGTGAACAGCGGAAGCATGGATGGACTCAACGTGACGCTTCGACCCCGGGCGCTGCCCACCTCCGCCACCGCCCAGTCCCTGGCATCATCCTCCTCCCCGCCCACCAGCGGCCACTCCACACCTAAACACCACTCGCGCAACACCAGCCACCATCTAGGCATCATGACTCTGGTCAGAGAGCACATATGCTTTTACATATCAAACAACTCTATGTTTGCTGTAAAAGAAAAGCTGTATCTGTAACTGTGTTGTTTTGTTTGACAGCCAAGCGACTTGAGGAAACACCGCAGAAAAGTAGCAGTAAGTTTGCAAACACAGCTAAAATTATACTTTCTTTTGGCCGACTGTACTTTCGTGACTGAGCTGATGTTCTTATGTGACTCTTCTAGTCTCCGGTGGAAGTGGACAAAGCTACTATCAAGTGTGAGACATCGCCTCCCTCGTCTCCTCGCAGTTTACGGCTAGATACCAATTTCGCCCAGTTCACAGGCAGTCTAGAGGACGGCCGAGGGTAAACACACACACACACACACACACACACACACACACAGCATGATAAATCAGCTCCAGTGCAGACTTGCTGTTGGGTTGTTTTATGGGTCCACTTCAGCTTTCCAACAACAAATTTTGAGGACTGTATTGGCAGGAATTGGATCTGAATCTCACTTCTCAAACACAAAAACAAAAGTTTACCTTGCTGATTCAGAGTTCATAATACTATCATACCAAAGATTTTTGCATTAACAAAATTGTCTCTGTTTTAACCGTTTGCAGCAAGCAGAAGAAAGGCATCAAGTCATCTATTGGCCGATTGTTTGGGAAAAAGGAGAAGGGTCGAATGGATCAGACTGTGGGCAGGGATGGACAGCCTCTGCCGTCCTTAACAGGTAAGCTGCAGGGTATATATCATATCCCACACTGATGCAGTGTGAGAGAGATACAAATAAACACTTTTTTTTTTGCTGTATTCCAGACTTTGAGATGGGCATTGGTGACACAATGACTCTGGGGAAACTGGGCACACAGGCTGAGAGGGACCGCAGGATGAAGAAAAAGTAAACACAGCATTTCTTTTTCTGAATTTGTGTGTTTTCTCTCTGTTCCTGTTGTTTTAATACGTTCACCAAGCCTTTTTTCTGGAAATTCTCACGTCTGTTGTTCTTTGTCTGTTTTTAATTTCCTTGTTAGACACGAGCTTCTGGAAGACGCCAGGAAGAGAGGCCTGCCGTTTGCTCATTGGGATGGCCCTACTGTCGTCTCCTGGCTAGAGGTGCTCCCCTAATCTTCTTTTATATCTACCAGCCATAAATTTTCACAAAACCACACAAAAAGTATGTCAGGCTGCTACTGCATCTAATACAATGATAAACACAGCACTATCAAATACTAGACAGACCATTACAGCCTGATCTGCAGGCCCTTCCCCTTCTAATCTGACCTTTTATGGCGACAATGGTGGTAATGTTGAATATCTTGATGACTCTCGCCAGCTGTGGGTGGGTATGCCAGCGTGGTATGTGGCAGCCTGTCGCGCCAACGTGAAGAGCGGAGCCATCATGTCAGCTCTGTCTGACACGGAGATTCAGAGGGAGATTGGCATCAGCAACCCTCTGCACCGACTCAAACTCCGTTTGGCTATCCAGGAGATGGTGTCCCTCACCAGCCCATCTGCACCACTTACCTCCAGAACGGTAAGATGATTCAACAAGTATACCTCCATGGTTGCACATGTGCATACACAAGCAGCAGATGATAAATGAGCACATGAACGTAGGAGGGGATTACGAACACATTACCCTACACAAAAAAACTCCAGACCGCCTCCAATTGTTAAAGTCAAAGGAACACTTCACCCCCCAAATGATCATTTGTATATCAATATCTCATCCTGTGTTAGGTTTGATTTGTGAAAAAAAACCCTATTTTTCTCATATGCCTCCACTGCACGAAGAATCCAAAAACAAAGAAAATTCTTGATAAATTGAGGTCTGAGGGGTCCATGTTTAACAACAGCAAAATTACATAAAAATATCTGTTTACAAACTCTCACACAACTCTTGCAGTATAATCCAAGTCTCATTTATCCAGTCCTATGCTCAGGACTTCCCAAACAGACAGCCCTTTCCAATGGGGAACTGAACTAAAGTGAGGCTTATCTATTTTCTCTTCAAAGCCACACTCCATTGACAAAAACAGTAATTTTACTTTGCTGAACATGGGAGCTGTTGGTCTACCACTGCCTCAGTCGGTTGGTTTATTTGTGTTATTTTGGGACTCTGGTGAATCTAAACTAACCCTTTATAATTTAAACTAACTAACTGATGCAGCGGATCATAGATAGGTTTCACTTTCATTTCAGTTCCCTGTTGGAAAGGGCTGTCTGTTAAAGAAGCACTGAGCATATGACTGGACAAATGAGACTTGGATTATACTGCATGAGTTGTGTCAGAGTTTGTAAACGGATATTTTGATATAGTTTTGCTGTTGTTAAATTTGGACCCCTATGACTTCAATTCATCAATAATTTTCTGTTTTTGGATTCTTCATTCACCGGAGGTATGCAAGGAAAACAAAGTTTTCTCAACAAATTCAACATAATATTTGCTGAGTGACTGACATACAAATGGTCATTCGGGGTGTGAAGTATTTCTTTAACCTTCACTCTGCACCCTGAGGTGATGACTCCTCACTCTTTTTTGTTGTTTTGTGTCCTTGTTGAGACCACGGTACTGGGCTGACATGTCCTTTTCTGCTGCCATAAATTGCATGGGGTTCTGTGTGGGAAAACAAATAGTGCCACATATAGCTACAAGCTACCTGCCTGAAATACACTCCCTCCCTTGGCATCACTCAACACAATGTTTGTCTGTGTGTGTGTGTGTGTGTGTGTGTGTGTGTGTGTGTGTGTGTGTGTGTGTGTGTGTGTGTGTGTGTGTGTATGCGCGTGCGTGTTTGTCTCTGTCTGTGTGTGTGCGCATGGGGGGTATTATGTGTGAAAATATACACGAGTGCATTCTTGGGTGTGTTTTTGTGCGTGTTTCTGCATGCATGTGTGCGTACGTGTGTGTTCGGGTGTGTTTTCGTCCTCTGAGCAGTCCTCCGGAAATGTGTGGGTGACTCATGAAGAGATGGAGAACCTGGCTTCCTCCACTAAAGCGGTCAGTACCATCTGGGTGCTCCCCTCCCCTTCCTACCCCCCCACCCAACACTTTCTCACACTCACACTGTCCCCACCGTGACACACATATGTCATCTCCCGGAAGACCCCTTTAAATACACACTACATCACGCACTAACGCATATTTGTGCTCGTGCCGGTATATCTACCTGGGTGTCAGATGGAATTGTTGTAACCTGTGGTCATGTGATCTGTGTCTTTGTGAAAGGTGAAAATAGTAGTATGAGTGTGAGAGATGTGTAAAGGTTAACTGCAGAGTGAAAACTTTGTGAAGGGCTTTGTGTGTGTGTCTGTGTGTGTATTTCTGAATGTGCATCACGTGTGTTTCTCTGACCTTGTATATTGTCTCTACCATGCTGCCACTCAGGAGAATGAGGAGGGCAGCTGGGCACAGGTGAGGTCACTGATCTGCTAACATCTGTCTGCACACGCTCAGCCCACGCTCTTCACTAACACACACATTCATATTTGACTAAGAGACTGCAGCCAATTCAGTGTCAATATTATACTCTGCACACAGTAATTGGGAGAGTGGACACAGAGGCAGAGTAGGAGGGACACTGAGTTTTTGGCAGGCTCCAAAATGTTCTATTGAATTTATCAAGTGTCTTTTTTTAACACACTTCAAACTAAACTGTGTTCATCTCTGCTGAAAAATGGCGTTTTGTAATTTGGGTGATCTGACCCTGTAATCAAGATAAACAATGACGATTTCTTTTACATTTGCCAGCAACATATTCTATCATCCCATATCTTAGCAATTGTTATGTTTTATCTGTGTTAAATAAGCTACAAATGCATGATCCACCCACACAGGTGTTTTTACTTAGTCTCCCTGATCAGAGCTCTTTTCAGGGCTGTGTGAGTGTGTACAGTCTGTACCTGACTGGCATATAATAAATGCCCTCCTAACTTTGGGACAGCTCACCCCAAAATAAAATAAAAACATATTTATCTTCTAACTTGCAGTGCTATTTATCAAGATGGTTTTGGTGTGAGTTGCCAAGTGTTGGAGATGTCTGCCTTCTCTTGAATATAAAGGAACTAGATGGCACTCAGCTTGTGGTGTGCAAAGTCCCAAAAAATACATTTGAAAAGCTCAATAACATCCCAGAAATTATGACCAGATAACTCCACAGACCTTGTTGTTAGCAGTTCAATGTAGGAACTATTTTCTTTCTACCTATATACACCCGCCAACCATATCACTGCACAGAAGGCGGCGTGTATCTACTGCTAGCTCACCTAGCACCACTGAGCTAGCTAACATTACAGCTCAGCCAAGGAGGACGCCTCTTGTGCATGATACATTTATGCTTCCTTCTGCACAGTGTTATGTTTGACGGGGGTAGTTTGGCAGAAAGAAAATAGTTCCTACATGAAACCTCATAACATGTCTGGATTATCTTGAGTAACCAGGTCATAATTTCTGGAAAGAGACATTGCTGTTGAGTTTTTCAAATGTATTCTGTTGGCACTTTGAGCACCACAAGCTGAGTGCCATCTAGTTCTATTGTATTGTAAAGAAGGCAGACACTTCTACGGCTGATATCTCCAACACTCTGCAACTCACACCAAAACAGTCTAGATTGATAAATAGCACTACAGGTAAGAGGAAGAATATGTATTTTTGATTTTGGAATGAACTGCCCCTTTAATAGGACTTTGTCACAGCAGACATTTTTAACTTCAACTCTGAAAGCAGTTCAATGGAATTCAGTCATCAATTATTTCTTTTTATTTTCCTATTGTGACCTATGAGTTTGGTGGCTTATTGTAATTTCCAGCATAATTCTGCCCAGTGTTAATTTCAGCAGAGGCCTAATCAGAGAGAATGACTAAAAACACCTGTGTGTGCTAGAAGAGCTGATTTATTTTAAAATACAGAAAACCACAGGAACATGTTTCGGTTCTTGAGATAGACAGATCAACAGGATTCATTTTTTTTTTAATATTTTGGTTCATCTTAGCATAGAGAGCACAGGTGTATCTACTGAAAGTAATGACACAATATGCACAATACTGGTGCCATGGATCTGGAAAACCCAAATAGACAGCAGCTATAGTAACACCTGTGCCTTTGTGTCAATGCCTGCTGTGAAAAAAGGCCTGTGGTACATTTGGACTCAAAGTGTAATCATATACGCAAAAAAATGGGGATTATTTTATTCATTTACTTCCAGTCTCTCTCTTTTCTGTTGCACAAATTAGTAACATTCTGTGCTCCTCTCCCCGTAGACTCTGGCGTATGGCGATATGAATCATGAGTGGATAGGGAACGAGTGGCTGCCAAGCCTCGGTTTGCCTCAGTACCGCTCCTACTTCATGGAGTGTCTGGTGGACGCACGCATGCTGGACCACCTGACCAAGAAGGATCTAAGGAGCCACCTCAAGATGGTGGACAGCTTCCATAGGTCTGTAGAGAGGGCGATCATCTTAGCTGCTGTTTGATGAGCCTCCCCTTTCATGTGCTAACTGGACACATTAGCAATGGAGATGAGAAAGCTAATGATGCATATGTGCCTGTGCTTTTCTGTGTTTGTGTTTGAGCTTGTTTGTTCCATCATGTTTGTGTGTGTATGTGTGTGTGTGCATGTGTGCGTGTGTGTGTGTGTGTGTGTGTGTGAATCAGGGCTAGTCTGCAGTACGGGATTATGTGCTTGAAGAGACTCAATTATGACAGGAAAGACCTGGAGCGCCGGAGAGAGGACAGCCAACACGACATGAAAGGTACACTTTACACACACCCCGATACACACGCAGTGACAAAAAAAGCCCACACGCGCACACACACACACACACACACACATACACATTTTCAAACACTAGTGCACAGGAATGCACACGTCCACGGTCTTATCGGGCCAGAGTACCACCTACTGGTTTTGCCTGATATTTTCAATTTGGCCTGAGCAGTGAAACAGCTGCACCTTAGACTGTCAAAAAGCCAGCTGAAGCAGGCCTACAATCTTATGATCCAAAGCTCCACATACCAAGAGTAGTCCACACACACACACACACACACACACACATACAATCACAAACACACATACACTTAGATCTATCCAGCTCTCTCGCCCTTTTGACCTTGAGTTCTGCACATGAACTTGACTCAGCTGTCATGTCAAATCAGAGTCCTGCCCTGTTTACGCACACACACACACACACACACACACACACACACGCACACATGCACACACACCGCCTGTTCCAACTTGGAAAGCTGGCTGACAGCTGTGCTTTAAATGAACAAAGGGAGTGTGCCAGTGAGTTGACACTATGTGGACATGCACATTATCTCTTTATCTCTCTCTTTCTAGCTCTCTGACTCTAAATCAAGCTGCTCTTATTTACCGGTAATGAAGTGTGCTGACATTTTTACATAACATTATGCTACAGTAGCGCAAGTCTGAAGCCTCTCTCTTTTTACTTTAGATGTGTTGGTGTGGACCAATGAGCAGGTGATCCACTGGGTCTTGTCCATTGGTTTGAGGGAGTACAGCAGCAACCTGTTGGAGAGCGGCGTCCACGGAGCGCTCATCTCTCTAGACGAGACCTTCGACTACAGCAGCCTAGCGCTCATCTTGCAGATCCCTATGCAGAACACACAGGTGGTTATAGAGGAAATCACAACAGTTTACACACAGCATGCAATTACTGAAGTAACCTGAAGGGTACAAAGATATCAAGTGTTGTATGATCTGATTTTTAAAGGCAATAAGGAACATTTTGTGGGCAGTCTGAAAGGTCCAGTGTGTAGGATTGAGGGAGATATGTTTGCAAAAATGGAATATAACAGAATTAAATATGTTTTCAATAGTGTATAATCACCTGAAAATAAGTATCATCATCATGTTTTCGTTACCTTAGAATGAGCCATTTATATCTACATAGGGAGCAGGCCTTCATCCACAGAGTCCACCATGTTTGTACAGTTGCCAAGAACGGACAAACCAAACACTGGTTCTAGATCAAGCCATTTTTGCGTCGGCCACCATAGTCAGCAGCCTTCTGCACCAAGCCAAACAGCATCGGATCCAACAGTAATTTTTGATGTGAAACTGCTTTATTCTGTGTTTTTCCTGGTTTACATCACCGTCCGTTTGTTCTGGAGAGTAAGAGGCCTCTGCGGATAATCTGGCACCTGGTAAAAACCTCCTGAACAATGAATGCCAAAAGAATCCTACCCGGGATTTTAGGTATGGCACATGGGAGAAGTTTCAGCAGGTTGCAGTCGCAGTTGTCACCATAGATGCCACTAAATCCGACACACTCCTCCTTTAAGGAATTAGGAAATAAAATATATAAACTAGAGAATTGTACCAATGAGATCTATTTTGTTTAGTATGGCAATATCCTACACATTCAACACCTTCATCCCCAGTAGTGCAAACTCATGGCAGGCCATGAGCTTACAGCCACCAGTCCATCTTCCAACAATAACAGTTTATTGAAGTTTTTATGAGGTTGGTTGATTTACTCCTTGGTGACGCGGCAGTTTGGGTGCAGTCAGCATTTCCTTCTCCCGCTGGCCACATGCTGCCAGCATTTACTTGTGATTCAGATTCTGTATCAGTTCTCTGATCAGAAGGCCTCTGTTGCTCTCACTCAGGCTTCACTTGAAAGAATATTACCAGTCAGAGGCTTCAGTCGAGATGACAAGCCCACAGATTCATATTCACTGGTGAACAAAAAACATAAAGGTTACTTCTGTTTATTAGAGGTATTCATTGACGTTTTTCCATCAGCTTTGGTTCGTTTCTGAGTCTGGCTGGTCAGCCCACAGCTTTACTGTGTCTCCTGCTGTTTCTCAGGCACGGCAGGTTCTAGAGAGGGAGTTCAACAACCTGTTAGCCCTGGGGACCGACCGCCGACTAGAGGAGGTGACCTCTTAAAGCTTTGATCAAATACAACATTGTTGAAAAAAGACCAAGTGTCTGACCTTTCTTTCTATCCCTGTAGAGTGGGGATGACAAGTCTTTTCGACGCTCTCCATCGTGGCGCAAAAGGTTTCGGTCACGTGAGGGAGGGGCGAGCCTGGGCATGATGGCGGGTTCCATGGAAACACTGCCTGCTGGCTTCCGCATGCCATCCATGTCCATGCCGCCCTCTGTGAATTTGATGCCCAAGAAACAGCTGCAGCCTGAAGGTGTGTTACAGTACTAACCAAACTCCTTTACCTCAGTTTGTGTATTTTTTTCTGTGTGTATCTATGTGCTTCTCTCTGCTTGTCTTGACTGACTAACTGCACGCTGTGTCCTCTCTGTCCTGCTGCGTCCAAACCCCTCTGTGCCACCGTCCTCTCAAGCTCCTCCCCCGGCGCCCCCGAGACTCGACCCCTCGGCTGTGCGGACCTATTCATGCTAACTTCTCTCTGCTTACTAACAGGAGCGCTAATGCTAACAGGTAAGCTAACAAAACACCACCTGAAACTGCTGAACTGACAGCTCAGTGTGCTTTTAACCAGCATTGCCCAGCTTTGCGGCATGAGGCAGGAATGTGGCACTTACTTACAGTACCAGGCGTATGAATGATAACCTCTTCTTCTTCGAATCATTAATTTACGCAACCGCAATTTGTACAATGGTAATGGTGTGATTATACAGGATATAGTTCTACTGAAAGTCTATAAATGATGATACTGAATTATTGCTCAGGTTTTGGTTCATTGATTCCACAATTAGTGGAAAAGTGTTAGAAGGGACCTATTATGCTCATTTCCAGGTTTATACTTGCATTCAGGCTTTTCACCAGAACATATTTAAAACACACCTTTATTTTCCTCATACTGTCTGTACTGGAACACCTGAACCCAGGCTGCTGATCAACAGCCCTGTACATGGGGCGCCTGCTCTATCCACTAAGCCACCGACACCCCCTACCATACACTGTTTAGCTGCTATTGAGAGTTTAGCTTCAAAACACAACTAGACATGTTGCAGCAGGAATATGATACGAAATTAACAACATTAGCAATCTTGATTACATGTTTTCCTGGTGTTTTGCCCCTTTCTCACTCCAAAAAACCCCCAATAATACCTGCTTTTTAATGCAATGGGAAAGGGTTTAATCAGCACTCACACCCAGGTCAAATATCACAGCAGTGGTCATAGGTATTTATCACCTCAGACTCCAATTGGCACTGATGGGAGCAAAAGACCTGGGTGACTGCGCTAATTTTAGTTCCTTTACCAGTGAGATGCAATGACGCACCACCACAAAATACCGTCCACCTCCGTCTAAGCAGTGCTCAAACTAAAATCGATCCAAATGAGTCTGCACTGAGTTTAAGAGAGACTTAATAAATTAGAGATATATTAAAAGGAGTAACCACCTTAACATTTTCACTGATCTCTATACTCCTCTCTACTGTTTATTCATGTGGCCAATCCATGACGTCGACGTGACACATTCAAGAACACACCCACACACACAAGGAAAAGGCGTACTCCTCTGCTGCAGAGCTATATACACCGCACTGTCCTACTGGCAATGGTAAAGGAGTCTATAGCCTATTTTTAGCTGGTTTGCCGAATTTAAAAAACACGCTTACATGCGCTAATTTTGGTGGAAAGGGGGTACAAGTGATGTAAACACTTGCACTGGCATCTCTAGAGCAGATGACCATATAAAGAAATCTGTTATAGGGGTGACCTCTAGCTCACTTTGTTGAGTGTGTGCCTCATATAGGCTGAGTCCTTTGCAGTGGCCCGGTTTCGTTTCCAACTGCCAGCCCGTTGCTGTATGTTTTCCCCCCTTCTCTCTCATGCGTTTCCTGTTTCTCTTAAGCTATCCTATCAATAAAGGCAAAAAACACCCAAAAAATAATCTAAAAAAAGAAATAGAGAGTAGCGTATTCAGAGCAGTCTGAAGCCTGAGGTTTTTACAGTTTTTTTTTAAAACTTTGGCCATGTTTAATATGAACAGCCAACATTGTAACATCATACAAATGACAGAAAACAAGGGGGAAAAAAGCATAATGGGTCCCCATTTATATGGTTTTAAATGTTATTGTGTAGAGTGTCTTCTATCCTGCGATAAAATGATATTGATTTTTGCTGTGAGAGTGGTTTCATTTGAAAATATTAGGGTTGGGTTTTGGTTTTTTTTGGCATTTATGGGCTTCTACCACAATCATGTCATGATTTAGATATCTGCTTGTATTGTGCATGTCGGGGTTAGGGTTAGGGTTAGACATGTATTGTACATGTCAAAGCAAAACATTTCTCTTACATGCTCTCTCACTTTCCTCCCCTTTTTTCTCTCCTTCAGTGCATTCTCATTACCTATACGGACACATGCTTGCGGCCTTTTGAGAGTGATATGCCAAATCTGGAGAGGGCAGTCCTGGGTGCCACTGGGGAGGGGTCTTCACCCCTTCGTCGCCCGGCCTCGCCTCCCACCTTTCACCTCTCACCTCTCCTACGGACACGTGCAATACAGAGGCCAACTCTGACCTTTGAACTCTTGAGAGTGCTCATTGGCTGCGCTCGCTGCTGTAAAGGAGACTCATCCCTGTCTCTCCCAGTTTACCCCAGTGCTCCCAGTAGCCTTGTTGTTGTGATGTTGTGCTCCCGCTCCCCTGGTCTCAGCTGTGGGTTCTTGTCCTGGTTCTAATCTCTCAACATGGCCAAGTCCGAACCAATCGTCCTGTGTCGTCGCTTCCTGAGCAACAAGAGAGTTGGTTAGTGTAGAAAAGATTTAAAGGGGTGGTGACACATCGTTGATTTGGACTTGGGAATGATGAATACTTGTATAAATGGCAGATCCCACTGCACATTGCCCCTCTACCGGTTATGCAAGGTATTACTCATTTATCGTCTCTGTACATAAAATGGATGACTTATGTTTTTTATAGAAATATTATATATATAAATATATATATATTGGAAATATATATGGAAAATAATATAATATTGCTGTATGAAACCCAATGCCCTGTATTCGATAGTGACTGTTCTCTCTCTCTTTCTCTTTCTTTCTCTTTCTCTCCGTGTTGGACCTTTGTGTGTCTTTTGCTGTATGCTGTAAGTGTGTGAATCGTTAGTGGGAGGGTCTCACTAAGAAGGGGGTGCGTTTCTACAAGGACTCTTCACAGGTTCATGGGTCCAATTTCAGACTTCTCTCTTTGCCTCTTCTCCTGTTCTTTCCTTTTCCCTCCTCCTTCTCCTCCTCTTTTGACACTATGTAGCTGTTACCTCTCCTCTTTTTCGCCTCTCTCGCCTTCAGTATGACACTATGTAGCCTAGACTAGAGAGAATCCTTTAATATGAAGAGTGTGTCTGTGCGTGTGTGTGAGTTTGTGAACGAGTCTCTCTGCTCAAGACTTGTAGAGAAATTGTGCGTGAAAGGCCGACCCCAGCCGTGTGACCATGACTTTTCTCTGTGGATGGGTAGTGTGAACACTGTAGCTCCTCCTCTCTGTTGATTCCTTACTTTATCTCAAATCAAACTGTAAACTGCTGCTCAACATCAGCCAATGATACACACGTAAAACTGCTCAAAGTGACGGACTCGTCTTATCCCGTCCCGTCACCTCCCGTTTAGTTGCCATGGAGATGTGCCAGTGAGCAGTCAGTACTCTTGGCTGACCAACTCCTCATCCAATGAGAACACAGCATATGAACCAGTGAAGTGCTGGATGGGTGTACAATCTTTTATTTTGTTTTTTTTATTTCAGAGTTTTTCCAAGGTGTCTAAAAGGTGTAATGTGCTATGTGGCAGCTATGAGTACTGTGTCTTTATTCCAGGTGTGAAACAATGCTGACAAATCAAGATTTTATTATTTGGCTATTTAAAAAAAGTGAACTGTATTTATGACACTATATAGACATGAGTAAAGCTGTTTTTTAAAGATTTGGGGTCCGTGTTTGTGTTCCTTTTGAGGGTATCATATCAAAGTATCTCATCGGTAGTTAAAGGGAAATTTCGGTTTATTTCAACCTGTCTCCTATCGTCCTAAATTTGGTTCAAGTGACTAGTGACATACAGATAATAGTTAGCATGTTAGCCGTTAGCCTAGATACAGCCATAGCGTCAGACCTGTTAAAACGTAATTGAACGGGCAACCTTCAAGTGCAAAGTTAGTCCACTAAACAAGCTTTTTTTCCACAAAGACCGCCTCATATCGTT
>NC_065529.1:17086896-17119732 GCF_006386435.1 Epinephelus moara
GCTGTATCTAGGCTAACGGCTAACATGCTAACTATTATCTGTATGTCACTAGTCACTTGAACCAAATTTAGGACAATAGGAGACGGGTTGAAATAAACCGAAATTTCCTTTTAAAGCTCGGGTAGGCAGTTTAATTTTGATGTCATTGGGCAAAAATCCCAAAATAAATTTTGAGCATATTGTAATTCAAGTGGTCTTAGAGAAAACTAGACTTTTGCATCTCTGCTTTGCTATGTTATCAGGCTTTAGAAAATCTAGACCGTGATGGGAGACTTTGGACAATCACAGGACATCTTCAGAGAGAGCAGCTGTCAATCACTGCTCATGCACTGCGGTCACTCTGTCAAACACAGGGATCAAATATGAATCAAGATTCTCTCACTGCATCGCATGCTTCAAATGTTTTCAGAAACATATTTTACTGTACTGTTAAGCTGTGAAATGAGAAAGTTTATGACCTGGACATCAAGTTGAAAACAGTCGAGCCAAAAACGAAGTAGCGCCCACAGCAAATGTTCTCATTTTACAGCTAAACAGTACACTAAAGCATACCTGCCAACCTGGGGTATCGACAAATGATTTATACTATACAAATTAAGCGTGAAGGAGATTAGACAGTGAGAAACATCTGTTTGTTTCGGCTATATCACTATGAAATCAGGAGAATGGCAGGAGAAATTACCAGGTGGGGTCACAGAGGGGAAATGGTTAAAAATCAGGAGAATCTGTGAAAATCTGGGGTGTTGGCAGGTTTGCTAAAATATGTTCCAAAAACATTTGAGGCAATGCAGTAACAGTCTTGATTCATATTTGATCAGCGCTGCCTAGTTTGACAGTTTGACCGCAGTTCACGAAGTGATTGACATGATTGCCAGCAGTGTTAGAGAATCCTCAACTCTGATTCATTGTTTTCATGACTCTTGCAAATGCCATTAGGAGCACTATGAGGAGGCAGAGGAGCATGATTTTTCTCACAGATCATCTGCCTCATATACTACTGTCAGGATACCAGAGTTGGGACCATGTCATTGTTTGCAAGTCCCAAGTCCTAAACTTTGCGTTCCCAGACCCAAACAAGTCATAATGCACTCCTCATTAAATGTAATGTCAGTGTTAAACTTACAAAAATCATTAATGCTTTCTGATATTTGCATTTATTTGTTAAAACAAGTTTCTTAAAAGGTTAATTAGTTGATAAGCTAATGTTAGCTAAGCTTTAGCTCGCTAACCATGCTAGCATTAGCCTTAGATTATTGTTCTTTTTACAACTTCAAATGTCGAATTAAGTTGGAAGTTGTTGCATCTTTATCTGTAATATCTGACCCACATGTTTTGCATACTGCAATCTGTAGTTTTTTTATGTAAGCGCAATTATCTTTTCTAGAATTTTTTTCCAAATGGCGCTCAATAGAGCACTTTTAGTTCATCATGGTTCTCTCCTGCAACTTAAGTGGATGCCGTCAGATTGGTTCAAACAAAGTGGACCATCCTGGGAATTCGGCAATCACTTGTTGGAAATGGGTAGCAGTAATGTTAGTTGATTCAGGGAATAAGGGGAAATAAATTGTTTCGTGTTACACTTTTTAATGACATAGCCTATTTTCTTTTTTAATCTGTGTCCTGGGGCAAAGTATCAAGTCAAAAGGCTCAAGTCCAAGTGAAGTCAGGAGTCACTGGTGTTTAAGTCGGAGTTGAGTTTCAAGTCTTTTTAGATTTTGTCAAGTTGAGTCTAAAGTCATCAAATTTGTGATTCAAGTCCAAGTCATGTGACTCGAGTCCAAATCTCTATATGCTATAGTGACAGTTAAAAAACAGGGGGGAAAAAGTTTTTGTCACATTTGCAAAAAAGTTACCTACTGTAGCTTCAAAGACAATGACAAACAGTGTATTGAAAATGGTCTTTAATGCAAGAATTGGACGGAAAATATCACTTTTCAGAACATCTACAAATACACAACAATCTTAGTTATAAAAGTCAAAAATAAGTTAGCAAAAAATAAAAAATAAAATGGCAAAACCACTCTGTAGAAAAAGGGAACGTATTTACATCACTAGCATTCATAACCAGTTTAAATTAAGCAGATCTTGGTCAAAACTGCCATGGTACATATTGGCCCCACAAATAAACTCATGTTTTTTTAAGCATAAAAACACACACAAAAAGAATGAAAGATCAGGGAAAGGTTTCGAAAAAGAGGAAACTTAAATTAAGTAAGGAGAAAACCAGGCTTTATCATTCCTCTGTGGCTCTGTCAGACTGAAGGGAAGCCTAACAGAGATCCACTCTAGTAACTAGGTGTCGGGTTCATGCAGTCAAGTCCTTGAATCTCTAGTTAGACTAAGCTCCTGTGGCTCTGGCAGACACCTCTGGACCGCGGGATAAGGCAGAGAATAAAGGGAATAAGGCCTCATTGTGAACGGGAGGAATTCAGTTTGACTAGCGGACCCATCAAACAACAGAGTTATAATTCAAATAAATCACTATTTTAAATTTTTAGAATAAGACACTAACATCAGTAGAGCTGAGAAATAAATTAAATTGGACCAGTTATCAGCCTGCTTTGCCAATTGTCATTTTCCTTTTTGTCTGTGGCTCTCTGTGCACCTATGGGTCCGCTGTGTGGAGGGTCTACTTGGGAATGTCCACAGGAAAGGCCACAGCTCCGCCTGCTGTAGAGATGCCCTCCACGATGGAGGTCAGGGCACGCATGTTCCCCTGCTCTGGAGAGTCAGCAGCACTTAGGAGATCTGCAAAGAGACCCAGTCACACGTTGAGTATCTGTGCGAAGGATCTTTTTGTGCCATCGAATAAGACTTATGAACCGTACTCACCCTCACTGCTGTAGCTCTGTGTGCACTGCTCCGGAGTGCTGCTCCACTCTGGGCTACTGCAGCAGGTGCTGCCTGAACTGGGCTCACTTGACGACGACACCTGTTACCATGGAGATGCACACACAGAAGTTGCTGTCAGTCACACTGTGTTATGACACGGCACACCCCGTCCCTCACAGAAACACAGCACATAGTACAGTGTGGTGCAATACCCAAAAACACACCAACACCAATAAATTTTTTAATCCCACACAGACACAAGATGAACAAGAGGAGCAAGACTTTCCCATCAGAAAATACAGCTGAATATCAAACAATATCAAACCGTCTGACAGTTGTTGTCGGATTGATAGATTTCAGCACCTGTCCGATCAGTTTGTTATCGTCTCTTTGAACCTTCAAATAAGCTTTCTATTGTCTGACACATTACAACTGAACACTGGACTATATTTTTTTTTAAAAAGAAGTGTATTGATTCGATCTATGCCTAAATACATAGATGGATACAGTCACCCCAGTTGAAACCTCAAACAGTGATTGATTATAGAACAGGTTTTAAGGCGTATCAGATCTTCAAAGTCACACATCGTCAAGAACTTTTTTACTCTGACCATTTTTCCAGATTCACCTACTTCATGTATCTCCTTCTCTACTTCTCATCATCTGCTTCTCTGACCTTCTGCTTCTACTCATCCCTCCTCTGTCCTACTCACTCTGGGTTGGGTCGGGCTGGGTCGGTAGTGCAGTCCCTGCTGTCCCGTCTCAGTGTCCTGCTGGTTGAGGGAAGACACCAGGGCCTGCAGCCTTTCGATATACTGGATGGCGCTCCGCAAGATCTCCACCTTGGGCAGCCTCTGGTTTGGGTTCATCAAGGTGCTCCTCTTCAGAGCATCAAAGGCCTCGTTCACCTTCTTCAGACGCCTCTTCTCCCTCATCGTGGCCGCTCTCCGACGGTCCATGGTAACCGTCTTCCTTTTGCACAGCTTACAGGCCCAAGGCAGGCACTGACCCGGGCAGTGGGGCTCGGAGTGAGGCGACAGGCTGGATGGAGAGGGTTTGTCCTCAGTCATTCCTGTCACCCCAACTCCAACGCCCCCAGACAGACTCCCACATAAGCCCATCATGGAGTTCCTATCCTGGTAGGTGGATTGGTCATACCCCCCGGGCAGGCGAGAGGGGAAGTAGCTGTCCCCTCCTTCATAGAAGCGCTGGTCAGGGAAGAAGTAAGGGTTGGTCTCGAAAAGCTCCATGCTGGACGACGCCGTGGTCTGAAAGGGGACAAAGGTTCCTGCTTCCCCTGGAACTGCTCTACTGTATGTGGTGTTCGGTCCTGCGCCTGGAGCGTGTGTGTCAGAGTGTACGTGTGTGCGGCTGTCTTCGTCCCCTGGTCTGAGTTTGTGATGAGTGGAAGACGTGTGGAGAACAACTGGTGTGGAGCAACTGTAGGCTGGCATTTAAACCCCTCTGCCTGCTGCAGGATCACAGGGTTAAATTTAGCACGAGCCCCCAGAAACCTGACACGACGTTTAGCTGTTGCTGCACATCTACACTTCACATCTTTGTTGGGTCCTGCTCTCTAGGGCTTTGGTGTGTGTGTGTGTGTGTGCGCGCGTGTGCGCGTGGTTAAGAGGCCAGGATATGATCAAGTTGCCGTGGAAATGGAAGAGATAACCTGGGATCAAAGATGTCCGTCTTAATGAGCTAATCCCAGACTCGCGTCTCCCTCCATGACACCATACATAAAGTCCCCTGGTATGAGGGTGGAGGAGGGGACAGTAGGGACAGTCTGGAGACAGCTGTCACTTCTAGTAGGAGCCAATGATAAGCAATGACAAGAAGTTGTTTGACTCCTAGTTCTAGATGGGAAAGGGAATGAGGCCAGAGATTGTTGTTTAGTCAAAACTAGGTCACAGATAAACACTCATACCTTGCTGTGACTGACGGTTCAGAAAGATTAACCAGGTCGATATTAAATATGTAAAAGTGTAGGTGACATAAAAGCTCATGCCATTGTTGGGTCTTGGTTTTATGTAACCACATTCATATCTACTGACTTCCCTTCTAAGATGATTGCACAGGATGATGAAAGTGACCTTTGAGCTATACTGGACTCACAGTCAGACAAGCCCACGCAGGAATGGACAGATTTAAGTACAGTAAATCGAGAAGCAAGTTGACACCCGCTCCCGTTACTCTCAGAAATCGAGGGGCAATAATGACACGGCCACACAGAGGTGTGGCCTTCGTTGTTCTGACCTCTTCCAGTTAGTCGCAGTGTTAGCCTAGCCACCGGGTGCTAATCCTTCCAGGACATGTCTCGCTGAATAGCTCACCAGTTAATTCGGACTGGCTTCCGATAACATGGACAAACAGCCAAAACACACACTTCTGTCAGAGGAGAGGTGGCCTGGAATGACGGGCATAGTGAGAGATGTGTTACATCCCTGTGTGTCCTATATCATCACCAGAGGTTTATCGCAGTAATATACACATACAGGCAGGAAATGTTTGCTGGAGATGGAGAACTGATCTGTTTTGTGGCCACAGTGCATGATATGGTGTCTGGTGCATACTTCTGCCAATGACACATCAAGTCAAGCCTGTCATCTTTCCAACAACAATTGCTAAAAACAATCTTTCAAATATTTCATCATAGCACCACAGGTTTATATTTACTCTTACAATTATGTTTCTCATAATGAGTAGTGCCCCAAAACTGACAAAAGGCACTAACAGATTTATTAGATGTGTCAAAAAATATAAGTAAATTGCATTACAACAAACACTGGTGAAGTAAATAATAATAATAATTCAATTATTAAAATTGAATGTAGAAAGGAACCAGTTGCTAAAATAAGTTAAAACTTTGTTTATTTAGCTCCTTTATTTATCTGTCAGTATCTATCTTTCTCACATTTCTTTAGTTTTTCACAGAATTCCCAAACTTCCTTATGCACATTGACATGAACACAGCCTAGAGAGGAACTGAGAGAACTGACGACAGCTAATTTACCAGCAAACTCAGAAAGCCAACACACTGAGCACCAGCTTTTACAGCCAGGGGTGGAGAATGGGCCCCTTGGCACAGATTATGCAAAAGGCCACCACCACGCAAGACATACAGACTTGGTGGTGGTTTTGCGTCTGTTTTTCTAGTTTTGTGTCTTTTTGTGATTGTTCTGTGTCTTTTTAGGTCATTTTGTGTCTCTTTTTATGTCATTTTGTTTCTCCTTGTTTACATTTTGTGTCTCTTTATTGTCTTTGTGGTTGTTTGGTGTCTCTTTGTTGTCATTTTTGTGTCTTGGTGGTTGTTTGGGTCTCTTTGTAGTTATTGTGTGTGTCTTTGTGGTTGTTTTGTGTCTTTTTAGGTCATTTTGTGTCTCTCTGTAGTCAATTAGTTTCTCTTTTTAGATAATTTTGTGTCTCACTGTGGTTATTTTGCACCTTTTTGTAGTTATTTTGTGTCTCTGTAGGTCACCTTATGTCTCTATGTGGTTGCTTTGTGCCTCTTTGTTGTCATGTTGTGTCTCTTTGTGGTTGTTTTGTGTCTTTCTGGTCGTTTTGTGTCTCTTTATTGTCATTGTGGTGTCATTGTGGTGACTGTGTCTCTATGTGGTCTTTTTGTTTCTCTTTGTTGTCATTTTGTGTCTCTTTGTGCTTGTTTTGCCACTTTTTGTAGTTATTTTGTGTCTCTGCAGCTCCTTTGTATCTCTTTGTGGTCTTTTTCTCTCTCTTTGTGTCTTTTTGTGGTCATTTTGTGTCTCTTTGTAGTCATCTTGTATCTCTTTGTGGTCTTTTTGTATCTCTTTGTGGTCTTTTTGTGTCTCTTTGTGGTCTTTTTGAGCAGGTGAAGGCCAGGGAGGTCCCTGACACTTTGGGCTCTGGGCTTGTGCCCGGTAGGCCTGTTCAGTAATCTATCCATGTTTACAGCTGGCCACCTAGCCACAGCTGTTGTTATAAAACTACCAGTGCCAGTGCAGATAATAAATAGTGTGGGAAGCTTTAATGTTAATTGTCCACATACTGTTTACTGCTGTGGCATCAACAAACTCTTGTTACAGCATTAAAACAATTTAGCTGGCAAGCTAACACTAACAAAGTTTCATCTTCTCAGCAACTAGCTGCCAGCACAGTGCACAGTTTATTTAGTACAGCACCTTTCACAGAGCAAGATCACAAAGTGCTTCACACAATAAGCACTTATTAAGAGTAAACTAGTGCTTTAATAAAGGCAGGTGTGCAAGAGGCCTAAATATAGGTAAAAGCACTCAAAAAGTGGGTAAATACACACCATGTTGTCTGCTACAGGTGCCTAATTTGAGGGATTAGGCTGGAGGTCATTTGCAAGAAAAAGTCATGACTACACTTGTTACATTACCTGTTATCCCATCCTGTACTTACAGGATTATTTCAGTACTTTATTTATTCTGTTTCTTAATTTGAGGGCATTAACAATGAAGTTACTTTCACAGTCTAAACAGAATTGATGTGTTGTGGTGAGTGAAAGTATCCTGCTCAGTGTAAGATGAAATAACTCGCTGATACAGACAGAGGAAGCCTCTGGGACCGGATGCCAGGCAGCGGTCTGGCAGGACTGGCTGGTGGCTCGTGGTCTATAGTCTACAGTCCTGAGCTTTGGGCTCGGGGTTTGGGTTTGGGGTTGAGGCAGAGTGCAGAGACGAGGCTTGGCGCAGGGCTGCGGTGGGCTGTCAGGTTAGTCTGTGATGGATAGTCACTGATGGTGGAGCGAGTACAAAGACGCCTGTGTTGCTCTCAGGGGTACAGCAGGGAGGGGGTCTGCAGTGTGTCAGAGTCACTCATAACCCTCTGTCATCGTAACCCATTGTCAGCAGAACCAGAGAACTCGTGTGTGTGTGTGTGTGTGTGTGTGTGTGTGTGTGTATCAGTATCAGGCACCCACTTGTGTCTTGTTTGAAGAACAAGTCCCCTCTCAGCATTTTCAAGTGAACACTTGAGATGCAGTAAACCAGAGATCAGGTGTTTATTTACTGTTTGCAGACACTGCTCATGTGTATCTTCCATCCCTAAATTCAGCTAACAAATCAAACGAGACTAACAAAATACAGATCAGATGAAACATTCACTCAAGTGACAGTTAGAATTACAACTAGATTTGATCTGTCTTTTTGAGACTTGTGCTGTATATCTGTTTGTACATGACCACCCACATGTAAGAGGTAACACAAAATAAAATATGTTTGAATATTTATAATTACATTTGATTTTATTCTAAAGAGCACATCTATTCATAGAACAAGTAAAGACCTCAGAGAAACCAAATAAACAGCAATAAACCTTCAATGTGCTATTATTATTTACACTCCAAAAATATTTAGACTCAAAATCCCCTTTGTATGTGTGCACAAGTGTGTTTGGCTCCTCGTGTGTGTGTGTGTTTATGTATGTGTGCTTGCATATCTGTGAGTGTGTGTGTCTAACAGGGATTGCCCTGTCACTGGCAACACTGTTCCACTTCTCCTCAGTGACAAGCAGCAGCACATTGTGGGACAGCTGAGCAGGAGGCAGGGGGGAGGAGGGGGAGAGGGATCAATCCTCCTCACCCCAGGTTAGCCTCAAGATCATCACTGACCTGGAGAACTGTCATCTGAGCGCAGTCGGGAAATCTCAGATATGTAAGAGGAGAAAAACACAACAACGGTGACGGTGTGTTGATTAAAGGGGGATAAAGAAGGACCACAATCCAGTGAGATAAAATATGATACACAATAACCACAACATTAGACTACAGTCAGTGGAGTGTGTGTGTTTGGTGCTGCTTTTACAGGCCCTCGATTTTCTTGATGATAACCTGAGATGTTTCCATTAAATAACCATATGATTTGATACAATTTATAGGAAAGATAGGGACAATGTTCTAAGACAGTTATTTGAGTTTGAGTTTTTAAGCACTTGTGCTCTAGAGAGAAATATTTAAGAGTTTTATTCATCCCCAAACTCATTTGCCACCAGAAACAATTAATATATACAACAAACTATATAGACAATACATTCGCAATACACGAAAAAATACAAAAGCAGCAAACAAATGACATGATAAAAAGCCATTTGAGACATAATTTTTAGAGACCATATCTAAGGGTTCAATAGAAATCTGACTGCTTGAACAAAGGATCGTTTCTAGTTTGATGGTTTTTCTCTTTACAACAGTGACCTTATGTCAGTCTAGGGTAAAGCCAATCGCTAAGCCAGCCTTTCTGATCATCTAATTGATCCTGTTTTTATCATCTTCCGTGATTCTGCCCCCCACAGCATGAAAGAGGACACAGCTAAAATTCCCTGATAACAAAAAAAAAACCCACGTAGAAACGTCTTGCTGATATCAGAGGACTCAAGCTTACTTGAAAAGAACAGTTTGACTGAGCCTTCTTGAATACAACATCAGTGTTGTTTTTCAAGTTTCCGTACACTAAAACTAAAACGGTAATTGCTGGAAAGTCTGCTAGATGTATTTAAACTTAAGTAAATACTTATTAAACATCTGAAACATTCATTATATGTGCTAATTGTATGCTTGCCGATATACAAATATACATTCATCTGTGTTCAGCAGTGTTTTACCATTGTGCACCAACAAATGGACTCTCTTAGGTTAGCTAGCATCCATCCATCCACCAGGCTCATGAGGGGCTTGAGCCTATCCCAGCTGATACTGAGCGAGAGGCTGGATACACCCTGGACAAGTCTCAGGACTAACACTGGGCTAGCTAGCTATTATTTGGAAGTAATTGGAAGTGTACCAATTGAACACTTCCGTTTTCCCTTAACTTAGAACTAAGCAGACATTGTCCTTCCCAGGCTCCTTTACAATTCATTGTAATAAATTCAAGATCAGTTCATTTCCAGCAAAAAATTTTGGTAAGTTTTTGTAGTATTTTGCCTTAGAGATATATATTTATAGAAGTCATTAGAGTGCCCACTACCTCTCCTGGTAGAGCAAGCACCCCACATACCAAGGGTGTGTCCTTGCTGCAGTGGCAGTGGGTTCGATTCAAACCCACTGCCCTTTGCTGCATGTTATCCCCCCCTCTCTCACTCACTCACTTGTGCTGTATCTGTTCCATGAAATAAAGGCAAAGAGCCCCAAAAATATCATTAAAAACAAAATTGTTTTGTTTTTTAAAATGTAATGCAATTAACTGATATTATTAAAGTTTCTGTCAACATACAAACCTGGTCAGCCTCTATTCCATTACCAAAACAGTGGGTACCTTTTAATTATAGGATGAATAGAGTTGTGGTAGGAGCAACATGAACATTAGATACAGATTTTAAAGAATGTACTGTTAATATTAATAAATTAATTTATTTTTATTTTGCCTTTATTTTAACAGGAAGTCCCATTAAGATCAAATTTCTCTTGTTCAAGTAAGACCTTGCCTACAAGAAGCAGCTGTAGAAAGTCACAAAATATTAAAATACAACATAAATAGCATGACAAACAAAAACTTGCAATAAAACAGATCACCACATTCTTTCTTATACCCTTAATTTCATCAATAAATATGAAAGTTTTTGATTTAAGATTTTTTTGCAGATTATTTCATGCCCAAGGAAAAATGCAGTTTTCCCCATGCAGATCCATCAAAACCTGGGGTACTTTGACTATCAACCAAATATAGGAGTGTAGCTGATAACTGCCAGAGCTAAGCCAGAGAAGGGGACAGAGGTAAGATGGAAGTTTGTCCGTTTGTGGATAAAAATATACCAATGCTGTTGTCTGTGAGAAGTCAATGATGTCAAACCACCATATCATGAAGAATGAGTAAGGGACTAATGATGCATGGTACACTGAATCAAGGCTCTGTGAAATGGAGGAGGCTACATACATATACATCACTGTAATCAATAACAGACAGAAAAGTAGCTGCCCCTTTTTAAAAAAATTGAAAGTAAAGCATTATATAGCTTATTTTTAAAATAAAAGCCAGTATAAGGACAAGGGAAAGATAATGTGTCTATTTCATATTTAAACGTGTGTCTCCGCATTACTCCTGGTATGCATTGTTCTGTTTGAAGTCTGGACTCATGCAACAATGTTCTGAACTGGTTAAGTGCCTTTCAGAGGGGACATGGTCACCATAGTGACAGCAACAGATGCCCGACTGTGTCGCCTCAGAGACTGTTTCCATGCTGTCGCCATGATAACTGCACGTCCATTACTGGACCCTTTCATATTAGTTTTTCATAAGACACAAAACAGAGCGCTCATCTTTAAGATTATGTAGAATTTAAACTGACTACACAGCATTAACAGTGAAAGATGACAAAGCAGTTTACTTCTCATCAATACAGTACCATGAAAAGTCAACCAATCACCTCACTAATCTGAGGTAAATGAATGGAAGCCATCAGAGCTGATTACTACTCCATGATGCCTCACTAATTCTGTTGAGTAATCAACCTTACATAAGCTGTAGTGCTGTGGCGTTTGACTGATGCCTGAAGGTGATGTGACACTACTACGGCCCAGCTAATCATCGGGAGAATACTCCCATTCATTCCTGTTCAGAATGAAGTGCCCACACCTGTGTTTTCACAGGGCTCTGGAGGCCTGGAGAAAGCTTTCTAAGTCAGGGGGGAAACAGTAGTTCTGTAGCCCAGCCATGCTGCTGCTCACTGGGGCTTTTATCGCAGGGTAATCCCCTACAACAAACAGAATGGCCGGCATGTGCATACGCAGCTGTCGCAGTCTTAGTGCAAGTGGTGTCATGTTAAATCACAGGAATGGACTGAGCCCCCTGAGCCATCCGCTGCCCTTCCCTTCACTGGCATCCCGCTCACTGCGAGGCTCCAGCACACATGGACAAACACATATACATACACATACCTACGTACATAACCCACTTCCCACTAACATACTTTGCAGCACATGGTAGCCCTAAAGTTATTCACTGTAAATAACCCCGTGCTCCACTGCTTCAAAACAACCAGATTATTTACGAGACTTATATTCCGATAATGCCACAGGCTGTTTGATAACTCAAGATAGGCATCAAAGTCCAAAAAACACCCATCCTTCTGAGACTGCCAGTTTCACTTGAGTTAATCATAAAGGTATCTGATAATGTGACAGGTTAATGCCAGGCCCTCATAAAATCTATCCACTTTAATTTGAAGGCAATTTACACCCTAATGTGGCCCAAGTGTAAACCACAATCTGCATAGCTCCACTAGGAGACACGTCTGAATCCTGTCTGAGGCCAGGGATGTACACAACAGTGTTGTGAGATCTGAGTGGACAGCTATGCGGGAAACTATGCCCCGAACCCAGCCTCCATATCATCTTCCATATCAAACCCCCTGCTGTGGGTACAAGGGAAGAGACAAGCCCAATAAAGGTTCTCCTCTTATCTCATTTTAATGTCTCACATCACCTGCTTTGCCCTTAATTCTACTCATACTTTGAAATTCTCTTTGTCTTTATGGCTTTTTCTGTTTCTCCAGCTCCACTGACCTTCTCCCGTGTCAGCAGTGGGACAAATTTAGCGGCCTGGTTTCTGGAGCGACCAAATAGTCGGACACAACAGAGGGAAAGTGTGGGTGGTGTGTGTGTGTGCATGGAGGTGAGAAAAAACAGTCCTGTCCACACAGATACGGTTACAGATACCCAGACACACAAGCAGAAGAAAGCAAAGGAGGGCAAACAGGTATGCAGACGCAGGAAGAGTGACACAGAAATACTACGGGTATTTATAAAGGTGCTTTAACAGGACGAGAAGGACAGTAAGAGCAATAAAATGATAAAAATGGATTAAAGTATGAGAGCAATGTTCAACAGAGAGCTTCCATCCTAACTATTTTCCCTCCAGGAAGTATTGCATACGCCATAGGGGATAAAGGGAGAATGTGTTAAGTTATTCTGGGATGTTGGGATGGAGGTGCTGTCGCCATGGAAACATGCAGATCCCCTACCACTCCCTGGTCTGCGCCATTCTAGAGCTGCCAAGCTCTGGGTGCCATGTCACCAGGGGTGTTATACCATTCTCCGTCTCTATGCTTTGTGACGTGCCAGACGCCACGGACAAAGCAGTATGCCATTCTTGAACTGGAGGCAGAGCAAGGGAGGGTCACGAGCACTTAATACTGTAGGACCAATCACTGGCAACTCACGCCCTACTACGTGATGTTTACCAGTGGTGGAATGTAACTAAATATTGTATTAATATTTATCAAAGTTCTGTACTTGACTACAAATGAAAGAAAATTTGCTTTACTTGGGTATTTCCATTTTATGATACTTTTTATTTCTACTCCACTAAAATACTTTGCCAGTTATCTTTCACAAATTAAAGGTCCAGTGTGTGGGATTTAGGGCCATCTACTGGTATATTCATAATTTTGTTTTTATTAGTATATAATCACCTAAAAATAATAACTGTTGTGTTTTACCTAAGAATAAGCCATATATGCAGTGGGTGCTCTCCCACATAGTCTGCTATGTCATTTTACAGTAGCCCATAATGGACAAACTAAATACCAGCTCTCCACCTTAATTCTCCTACACATTCGGCACATGGGAGGAGTTTCACTTCTGCAGCCTCACCACTAGATGCCACTAAACCCCACACACTGGACCTTTAAGATTTTACATCTAAACATGTAATGATCTTAAATGATGCACTGCTGTAGATTTAACTACCCAACAGTATAAAATCTTACAGCTGAAAGGATTAGTTGATCAACTGATTAGTCGATAGACAGAATTTTTTGATTATTTTTTATTTGTTCAGCTCATTCCTCTTGTAAATATGTCAGTTCATGCTTCTCAAATGTAAGAATCCATGCTTTCCTCATGTTACGTGAAAGCAAACTAAATCATTTAGAAGCTTTGGACTATTGGTTGGACAAAACATGCAATATGAAGATGTTCCCCTGGGGGTCTGAGTAATTCCGAGTGTTTGTATTTTTTTTAAAGTTTTATAAACCAAATTAATTTGACAGAATAGTCATTGGTTGTAGTTCTATATTAAATAGTTAAAAAGTTAAAAATTTGCTCCATCTTAAACAAGTACTTTGGAAAAATGCTGCTTACACCAGCGGTTTTGAAGAGTTACAAATTTCATGACTTTAGACTTAACCTGATAAAATCAAAAAAAGGAATTGTGACTTGACTTGGATTTCAGCACCAATGAGCCATGACTTCACTTGGAGTTGAGCCTCTTGGCTTGAAAATACCCGATACTTTCCCCTAAACCCAAATATTTTAAACATCTTTAAACAGCTAGGAGTCAATTAAGTTCCCTTCATTTCCTTAATCAACTAGCATTATTCATTCCCAATGAGTCGACTTAATTCCCCACTTTGTTTGGAACAATCTGACAGCTTCCAGTGAAGTTACAGGAGAGAACGTTACTGAGCACCTGTTGTAAAATAATAACATCAAATACTACATTGCATACAAAAATGGTGGTCAACAAAACACAAATTGCAGTAGGCTATGGAAGGATGTGGACTGACAATTACAGAGATACAATAACATATTACAAACTTGTTTTATCAAATAAGTACACATTTTAAAAAGCATTCGTGGTGTTTATAAACTTCATACATCATTACTCTGTTAAAATGTCATTACAGTTGGTGAGTAGAACATTCTTACTCAAAAAGTCTTGGGTTCAAAGACTTGAGACTTACAAAACAATGACTTAATTCAACTTCTTGCTTACACATTAATGCATTAGGAATAATAATCCCAGGATATAATATATAATTACAGTTTAGAGTCATTTTTCTGCAATTGGTACATTTAATTTTGATACTTTAAGTATATTTTCTTGATAATTATTATCAAGAAAATTACTTTTACATGGGGAACATTTTCACTGCTGAACTTTTACTTGCACTTGAGTGTTTTTTATAGCGATTCCACCACTGTTGGGTAGTTTTTACCTTGAAACATGCCCCCTGTACAGCACACTGAGTAAAGCTACAGCTTTAATAATCATTTTGCCTTCACTTGTATGACAGCACTCTAATAGAAATGTCTGTACAAGCTATTTCTGTGGGCTTTAGTAAACGCAGTGTGGTTTCAGATGGTGGAGAGCTTCACAGGGGACTTTCCACACTCAGGCAATATTCCCTAACGGGTAATTATTATCTATATAACACCCTGGGGTAATATAGCTGCAGTATCTATGCACAAGTTAGAAAGCAGAAGTGTTACAGCACCACATACTGTAGAGGATAGGGTGTCTGTCCCAAAAATAAGGCGGACACGAGGAAGCAGGACAGTGAGTAAGCAGAGGCAAGCTGCAGGTGCTGGAGCCAAGTCAAGACAAAGAGGACACATGACAGCTGGCCTGTCATACAATGACTTATTCTTCAGCCAAAACACACACACACCACACCACACACACATAGCTCGCTTTAGCAGTGCGTACTGTACATGGTTAGAAAGTGAAAATGAAACAATTCACTCTTAACTCTTTATTGCTTTACAAAACAACATATTTTATTCCATGACAGGTAGAAAAAAACAACTATATTAGCTGTACCATGTTTGAGCACATTATAGTCTTTAGGTCATTAATAGTCTGTCATTCTGAGCCAGTATCACTGGTACAATATGTACTGGGCCATTTTTATGAGGTCTGTATCTAGAGGAAGGTTTTATCATCTCAATGCACAATATTGGCGATAAATACAACAGGCTACATTAATCATTTATAGTTTTATATCGCTAAAATAGCTCGCACACCAGCTCAGTGCTGGCTCTAGTCACGACGGGAGGCATGCTCTATATATGCTTTACATGTTATCACTGGTACTGTACAACTTTTGTGGGCACCAGATACAATATTGAGACTTCTCCCCACCTGCTGGCAGAAAGATTAAGCGCAAGTGAAGAGCAGATCAAAGAACTAGAATATTCCCTCTACGCTAAGCAGAGCCCAGAGTTAAATGCTTACTGTCACTGAACATCTTACTTGTGAGCATACTGTATTTTTAGAGAGCTCACACACACTCACTGAAAGTTATGTGGTCTAGCGGTACAATCTTCAAATAATGCAGAGCCATCCAAATAAAATCTATAATATACAAATTAAAGTTCAGAGTCATTACATGGCAGTGTAACGCTGAAATCAAACCTCCAACTCCCAATAAGTACTACATCATCGCTTTGACCGAGGGTAACCCGTTTCATTAGAGACTTTTCCTTTATCGTTCATAAAATATTCATGCTGTAAAATTACACATTAGAGCTCTGTAACATGTGCAGCCTTCTTCTGCGTCATTAGAGGTGGTGGTCATCTAAACAATTAAAACAGAATCATAAATAAATTAAATACAAAATATACAGAAATTGTTCATTTACCATATGTTGAGGAAGAGATGTGCCCTCTCTGACTGATAACATTTAAACATTAACCGACAATTATATGACATAACTTACTGCAGGCATTACTGTCATCAGAGGCTTGGCAATTGTAAATACGGTATTGAATACATATTAACATCAAATTACTACCCCGAGAGGAAATTACAGTAAATACTTCAGCTGTGCATTCCTAAGCAGGTTAAATTCAATTCTACATTTTTAAAATACTATGTTGAGAAACAGGACTTAAGCCACCACATTTGTATTTTACATTACATTCAATTATGCTGAAGCACATTTTTTTAAGAAAAGCTTAAGAGGACACTTTCATGGAGCTGCAGCTGCTGACTAGAAAATCATAGTTTTAAATATTTCTTTCCTGTTCTTCCTTCAATCTTGTCTTCATAACTCAAATGAGCCACAATACCTAAGAGGATATAACAAGGGTTAAACAACCAAACAAAATAGCCTAGCCGATGCTCAAAGAAATGTTCTTGCAGTTATATACCTGCACTGATCTTTTCTAGTTGGTCCAGATGATGACTGAAGTGAAACTATAGGGAGAGAAAGTCAAACAAAACTAACAGAACTGAGGCAAGCAATACTCGTTTTAAATAGCACCTTTCAATGCAATGCAAACACAAATGAGAAAATTCACACAGCCTGCAAAAACAAGCCTTCATGAAATCAAATAAAAGCTCACACCAACGGTGCACTCCTATGTGTTCTTCTTATAAATAAATAAATACTTATGCCTTTGTGTGTCCCTTATTTAAAGTGTGGCACCAAAACAAACATTTGGTATGACAAACTCTCGTGTCCAAGGTTTCATCTAACAATACTTCAGAGGCAGTGTGATGCAGAATAAACCATGCAACCAAGAGCAAGCTTCACCAAGTGCTGAGTATACCTCTGTAGGTTTGAGGGGTAAGGTGCATGTTTTGTGTGTGAGTGTCTACGAGCAGAGTGCATGCATCTTTATGGTCAAATGTGTTTGAACATGTGTGTTGTATTTTATGTTGTTGAGGTCCCGAGCCTGAATGATGTGTGTGTGCGCTTTTTAGAGAATGAATATCTTAATAACTTTTTGAATGATCTTCCCACATCCTGGACAAG
This sequence comes from Epinephelus moara, assembly GCF_006386435.1. NCBI lineage: Eukaryota > Metazoa > Chordata > Actinopteri > Perciformes > Serranidae > Epinephelus > Epinephelus moara. The sequence continues at coordinate 17,104,205 of NC_065529.1, forward strand.
GAGCCTGGAACTTGTGTAGCCTCCTTGCACATGGGAAGCAGGTTAGCAGGTGAGCTGTGCGCCCGTGTATTATGTTTCCGTTGCGGGGTCTCACTCGACAGAGCTTGCAAGGCTCCAACAGTGCCTCAGGCCTAACTTCTTCAATCTCCATTCCCAGATTTTCCTGACTCTCCCCTCCTGAGAGCTGCTCATCCTTGTGGAAGCTGGAGGGCCAAGGCCCCTTGCCTTTCCCTGTTATCATGGTGGGCAGTGGTCGGTCAGCAGTGGAGTGAGAGGGCAGGATGACGGGGTCAGAGACTGTCCTGCTGCAGTCTGGGACGTCAATGCCTGCGTCGCTGTCATCTTCCTCGTCGTGCGTGCTGAGAGAGCTGCATGCTGGGATGTCAGGGACAGAAAGGGAATGGGCGAGTCGGGGGACATCTTTGTACCAGTTCTTACGTAGAGCCCAGCAGCGAACACAGTACCTTTGGAGAGGGGTGTTATACTTCCTGCACTCAGTGCACTGCCACGCATCCTGAGGGAAGAGATGCAAAGTCACACATCTGCTTTGTTTAAAGGTCCAGTGTGTAGGATTGAGGGGGATTTATCGGCAGAAATGGACCACCATGCTTCTACAGTGGCTCAGAAGTGACAAACGAAACACTGGCTCTAGATAGGGCCATCTACGTTTTTGCATCGGCCACCAAAATCAGCAGCCCCTCGATGACGAGAGTGTCAGAGAAACAGGTTTTTTTTAACGTTAAATTGCTTTATTCAGTGTTTTCACCGGTTTAAATCACCAGGTCCTTTTGTTTTGAACAGGCACAGATCTCTGCAGATAAAAACCTCCTGAGCATCTGGATTTTAACTTATCAGGGAAAAATTGTAAGCACACATTAGCAGTAGCTGAGCTAGCTGCCGGTCTTTGTAACGTCAAACTGCTTTATTCTGTGTTTTTACAGCTTTTAATCGCCTGGTCCACTTGTTATGGAGAGGAAGAGACTTTTGCGGATAATCTAACTGTAAAAACTTCCAAAACAATGAACAAATAAATTCTAATCGGGAGAAATTTTAGCTGGTTGTGGATCCCAAATTTTACAAACTGTGACTCTAAAGGAGAAAAAAAAACAGATACAAACCTGTGTTGAGATCTCTGTATCAGTGTCATCACTTAGACACTGCGAGTCTTCATCAGGATCCTCCTGCATCTGAATTAATATACAAGACAATTTATCAACTATCTCATAGCATTATCCTCTATCTCCATACATTTATTTCTCTTAAAAAAACAAACAAAATAACTTAAATCAGTTGGTATGAGCTTGAACAACGGCGACACACTCCTAAAAAGTTTTTACCTCTCGATCTGCTTTCTCCTCCTTCCCGCCTCCATCATCATCCTCAGGTGGAGCCTCCCCTTCTCCCGCACTGCCTTCCTCCAGTGCAGCCTCTTTCATCTCCACGCTCACTTGCTCACTCCCGCCCTCAGTCAGGAACCAGAGGTCGTCAGTGGTGTCCGACACGATGGCCGTGTCCTCCTCCTGTGCAGGAGACAGCTGACACATCAGTCAGACCACCACTGTTAAACTCCAGTTTTTGCCATTTGCCAACAATTATGTCTGTTAAGTGTTTTTAAGCTTGAAATTTCCCAAATTTACCCCAAACCAGCTGTTAATAACGTCACATGAGGTTTCTTACTTGGTTTGTATGGATGTCAGTAGAGCCATTGCTCCTGCGGCTGTAGTTACTACGGAGATTACCCAGAAACCACCAGGGCAGGCCAGAAAGGTCCCACTCGTCCAGAGTAACATCCAGTTTGGGCCGTTTGCAGGCTGACCGTGGCAGGCCTTCAAGGGAGTCTGGAGAGGTTTTGAACCGTTAAATTCGGCATTTTGAGCAGGTCCTATCTTGGGCATGTTGCAAAACATACAACAGACTATTTCCTTACCATCGTCTGGCTCCCGAGGTCGTCGCTGGGAGGTGGTCTGCAGGAGAGGCCCTTCGCTGCCAGCCTCCAGCCCTGCTTTGACCACAGCTCCACACATCTAGAGAGAAAACGTCAAGGACAAAAATTAGAACACAGAGCCATAACTGGGTAAATGGAGGACTCGCAGCTCCTTTTCAAGATGGCCTCTCAGTATGGGGTGGTGGTACAAGGAACAAGGGGCTGGGCAATTAGGGAACGGGCCGGTGGGGAGGGAGGTCAAAACAAATTTAGAAGATAATAAGGCCACCTAAATCATGTGGAGGATAAAAAAAACACAGGCGGACAGAGAAAGGTGAGGCAATGAAAGCCAGCATACTAATTAACAGAGTGATGAAACTAGAGGGCCAGATTTAAAAAACTCCAGTTCAAATATGTAGTATGTGTTTACTAAATTAAAAGGACTGAAGTAATGACTTATTCTAAGATATAATCCATAGATACAAACTGTACAAGTTAAATGTTCTTGTACAGAATATATTTATGGGAAAGAGTTCACAATCGGAAAATAGGATGTTTTCAAATAAGAAAGGAAACAGAAGCAAAAATAAATTAAGAGTGCATGTAATGTTTGTCACTGATAACTATTAATTACAGCTGATAAATTAAACATGGACTTTTGAAAAACACACTGCAAGTATGATCAGATGTTAAATTTGGTACCTTTAAGTGGATTTAACACATGCAGTAACTGGAATTATAGTAACTCCCTCGATTAATGACTGTGGCTCAACAATGGTTAGACAAAGTCTTAACATTAAGTGGATTTTGTAGGTAGTTGGAAAGACAGGTGTAGGAACACGGGGTTGGGTAAAGAGGTTTAGGGTTATTGTTAGGCCTGTGGCTGGATCGGGAGCTGCGATCCTCCAGTTCGAAGCAGAGAAGAGAACTCTGAGACAGACAGAGAGAGTGACTCTGCCCACCCCATGCACTGGGTGGTGCTGGTGGATCGCAAAAGAGTGCTGAAAATACCACCAGACCAAACCAAGGATGGGGTTGTACAGAGACGGTGCCACTCTGTACAAATGCACACCAGCGAAGACAGCAGCCTTTACCTCCCCTCCTCATCGCACACAAGCAGACAGCAGCTCACTTTAAAGGCTTGGTGGATCAGTGATACACCAAAACCTACTGGTCTAGTCCAGCATTGTGAGCAGTACACATTAACGTCTTATGACAACAAGATAATATTCATCAGCAGCTTTACACTGCCAGTCCTGTCTACTTGTATTCACAAGTGTTGTGTGCAGTGAGGTGGGACAGGCTGGGGGTCTCTGTTTCTCCTTAGCACCATGCTTCAGTTTTACCTGACCACGATCCTCCACTCCGCCCTCTACACATTCACGGCCCACAGAAAGATTCTCTGCAGCGTCTGCATTTCAGATAAGACACAGTAACAGAAAAAGGACACCCCCACCCTTTAATTATGGCATAATACACTCTCTCACTAAGGCCCTCTTCTGTAGCTTTGTAGGACAACCTGGAAAATGGTGTTCTGGTCCCCTAATCCCCAAGAGATGCACTAACTATCACAAGCACTCACACATGTATGCAAAAAGAAAGCTGAATTCAGAATATATGTATATTTTGGAATGTAACAGTAAGATAATCACCATTTACCCAGGGATCTGCACTTCAAAAAGTATCATGTTAAAGATGCAAATGAATTATTGAATACATCAAACACAAAGGGAAGAGGACAAAGACACAATTGAACTTTAAGTCATGTACTAACTATACAAAACATATTCATATACGACATGCTCTTTGATGGTGCCCCCTGACACAAACATTATTTCACATAAGAAATGTATAAAGCATATAATAAATTCCTGCAGATAAATACTTACCAGAACAACCAAGCACGACTAAGTATTTCTTGAGCATTTCATACACTGGGCTGTAAAAAAAAAAAGACTTTAGAATGGACCACCTTATTTTAGATGTATAATCGAGCATTACTGAGTGTTGAGCAGAAGCTACATTTTTGATGCTGGTGAATACCTCGGGTTTTTGACGGAGAAGCTCTCCACCTCCAGCAGCTCTCCCAAAGGGTCATCCTGGCAGTGGACGATGTGCTGCCTCTGTTTGTCATACAGTTGCTTCCCCATGATGTATTGACCCAAGTAGTGCATCACCTACACAAAACACTCGATATTAGATATCACAAGGCACCTACAGCGTACACTGTTACCTATAGGAACCCAGAAGAAAGGAGTACTGAGCACTGGAATAACCACTTCTCAGATAACGCCTTGTTAAGAGCCAGTGAAACAGGCTGCATACTAACAAACATACTTGACATTTCACTTGACGGCTCACCTCTTTGAGTGTGAAGACTTCTTCTTGGGCTCCGGCAACACGCAGAATCTGCAGGAGAGGGGCTTTTGGTTGTACCTGCAAGGGGAAAAACAGTACAACCACTTAGCATTAAATATGAGCTACACATATTGTTGGATAACTGGACAGCACTCATTCTTGAGTATTGGGACAAAACCTTATTTTCTGGGTTTTCGATTTTTAATCTTCAATTAGGCTGGAAAAAAATATATTTTTATAGATCAGTCGTGACTTTTAAACCTTGTAATGGGCCAGCCTCCTCATGATTTCTTTTTTTCTCAAGTAGCAAACATGATGAATGTCAGAGGTAAGATCTGACAGAGGTAAGGTCTGACACAATCGAGTTATACATAAGAGTTATAAATGTATTCATTTCACAAGACGTAGTGAGTAGCCTTTTTATTTTTGAAAGTTGTTAAGTGTTCTCTTAATGCTTATTACAGTACTCATTTTTAAACCATAATTCTTATTCAGTGTTGACTGAGAAAGGCCACGAGGTGACATGGTATGGTTGAGACACACCTGATAGCTAGATTATTTTATTAATTTATCAAAAATAGAGAGCTTACCAGGTCTTAAGTATTCCTACCTTTTTAGAAACCAGGAAGGGAGAAATGAGTCCTAAGGCTATAACTAATCCCTTTTATGCCCTATTAAATTATGTTTTTGTAGAAATCACAAATCTGGGACACATCTTTAAAGAGCCAACATTTTCACAAAATAACTAAATAAATAAAACAAGACAACAAAGATTTTCATAGTACATTTTTTTACCTTAATGTTATCATTATGTACTGTTTGTTTATAGGTATGAATTCTTGTCTGGGACAAGGGTGTTTTATGGGAAAGGGAAAGATTAGAAGTTAAAAACATTAAAGCAGACCAAAAACATTTTATAAATCATATTATCTTCATGCATAGTAATCCTATAAAAATGAAATTTTACCCCAGAAATGATATTAGTGTGTTGATAACTTATACTTTTTAGGGTTTTTTGATGGGAAATGATTTGTCCCAATGCTCAAGAATGAGTAAGGAGCAAAGCAGTTGCCATAGTTACTGTTAAATATTACCTGATTTCCATCTCCAGGTAGTGTCCTGCATGATGAGCCTGATGCCGGAGGCTGGGCTGATAGGGAGCTCATAATAAATCAACAAAGTCTGAAATACAAAAATATAACATGTAAGATAAACCAGCGTTGCATTTCCCGATCAACATCATCATCATCACATAACGCTGGTGTCCTGACTCAGAGGTTACATGTAATACCAACGCCCACGAGGCCAAATCAACTTATTATTATCAAATTATTGTGAACTTACATATATTTAATAACGTTACATTTAATAGCAATGCCGACGAGGCCAAACCAATTTAGCTGTGTCCGTTATCGTTGGTCTAATCTGTTTGAAGATCAACACACTGCACCAAAATGAGCTAGCTTACCAAACAGCTGCCTGGACGGGTTCGTTACACCACTCCACCATTACTTTTGCTTTTACCACAGCATTTAACGTTACTGTCCTAAAATAACAAGGCCAAAGTTCCTGTCAAACCGAGCTACAGTACCGTTTAATAAAAGGATGAGACAATACAGCACAACTGCAAACTAACTAGTTACTGGCATGTGCTAACTGGAACATCTGGGTGACACTGGCAGGTGACAAATCTGCTATCGTTACTAGCAAACGTGTTAGCTAGCTAACGTAACGAAAGGGGCTAACGTTAGCAAAGTTAGCTGGCTAGCTAGTTCCTCAACAATAGGACCGTTGAAAATGGTCTCACCGTGATGAGTTGACATTACTTCGCAGCTGCTACATTGTTCCACGCGCACCGCTGCCTTAACAACCAGTCGACATCTTGTAAATATACATGAGGTTGATAAATATTGAGATTTCCAAGTGTAGCCTACTCCAACTAACAGCGGAGAGTTAGCATAACTGAACTACAGATTCAAAACGATGAATATGGCCACACTACTTCCGGCTGCACGTCTACGTAGGCAGAGTATGGCGCCCCCTACTGTTACATACAAAGCACTTAGCATGACATCATGGTCTTCCAGCAGGCTCCTAGAGATATAACTTACATCAGTGCAAAGTTATCAAATAGTTCCTGTTGCTTAAACAGAGGTGAGAAGTAGCTGGGGACACTTAGAGGTAAGTAACTACATATTAGTAGTTCTAGTTTAACTTTGAATCCAATGTGGATAGTTTAAGCTACTTTTTACTCACATTTAAGATGTAAGTCTGGCTAAGGTTATTTAATATATCTGAAAAAGATTTTATGTTTTATCAAATATGATGCTCTGCTAGAATGTAAACATGACTGTTACGAATGCTAATGCCACTTCCTTGTTAGGAAGTTGCATTAGCATTCATGACTTATGAATGCTAATGCAACTTCCTAACAAGGCACCCATTTAAAGGGTTTTTTCAATAGTGACTAAGGGCTTTGTTATTGGTCAATAAATCAGTATACCGTAAAACTTCAATTAGTAGCTCAGGCTATTATTTGCTTTAATCACTGAAATCAACAGGCCTTTATTTGGGACAGGCATCTTTAAGGGATAGGCCTTTAATTCATTTCAAGCAAAATTTGCTCAGCAAAGATCAGGAAATACAATGAAATTGTTTATTTAAACCAGTATGACTATTACTTATTTAAAAATTAGGCTTCAGATAATGTATCAATTATGAATCATTAATTTGATCTGGCTCAGACAGACAGAGCATCAGAGAGAGGGTGAATTACGGCACTCAAGGATTAAGGCACCAGGCATACTGACGCAACACAACTTAATCCTGCTAAAACAACACTCACAACTTGGATTAATTTTAAAAACCCTCTTTTCTTCTGATTTTTCTTTTGATCTGAGGACTCTTACAGACTAAAGCAATATTAATAACTTACAGGGAAATCAAGGAATGGACACATAATTTGACGTAGCCAACAACCCACTTTTATACATCCAGAAAAGACAATTAAGTGCTTGGCAACCAGACCAGAGGTCTAATTGAAACAGGTGTTTATTTGTCAAAATGTGTAGCCACACCTGGCTAGTAGAGGGACTGGGCGTTTATTTGAGACTAGGCTTTTAATTGAAGTTTTACGGTAGTTGAATTATAAGCTATACATAAGAAGTGCCAGGTTGTGAAAAATCCCTCACTGGTGTTTATCATTTATAAGTGGTAGTAATGCAGTTACACAGTTAGCAATTTATAAATGCTTAATAATAGATTTTGGTGGTCATATCCTCCAATAATTCACGATTTATAAAACATTAGTGAATGCTTGTGATGATTATGAGCTATTAATAAAGCTTCAACTCTTTATAAAAGGTGGCTTATTTTAAATGGCAGCCTACCATAACTTTGTTTTCCTTAAATATTTCCCAACGCTATTAAGTAAACACTGAGTTAATAATATAACTCAACCTTCAGTGAGCAGCTAATGCAGATATTTTCAACCTGCCTGTTCTTATTCATAGTGGTTGCTCCATCATATTTTGTTACCTCAGTGTTGCCCCATAGTTGTGTTGTGACTGTGGGAAGGAGGGCACTGTGTCCTTGCACATTTTCTACAACACCACCAGCAGTATACATACATACAGTGAACACTGAGGCCAACTGAAATACTTCTCGCCCATTAATGCAATAGAAATACAAGTTAAATGTAACCACATCTTCCAGTGGCTACTTGAACTTTTTACATTCTAATAGGCCGTACTTTGCTATGAACATACTTTGCATGTTTTTGAAATTGACTTGACTTTGAATCAAGTATTATTTGGTTTGTAAAAAGTGTCCGTTAACAAAAACACAGCTCAAGAGATGTGAGAGAGATCGTGTTATTTAATTCAATAAATGAAAACAATGCTGAAAAAACATTTGTGCTAAAGAACAGTTTAATTCAGAGATACTCATTTCTGATATTCTAGCAAATAGTCAAGAAAATAAGATGGAATGAAGATCACAACTCATGGCCTGAATACTTTACAAAAATTAGATGTACAAGGAGGCACGAATGCAACTTATTTTTCTTTCACAGATCTGTAAATACAGTGCAAAAATAAATCATTGAATCCAGTAAATAGCTGGGTTTGTCCTTACTGAAAGTTGTGTAAATAAAGAAGCATCAAACATACAAATTTGCTCTCATATCTGACAAAGTCCACCCAACAGTCCTTGAGAATATGCCTCTGTATTAGGCCAGCTTATTAAAATAGCTTATTCGCTGGGATATTATTGACTCTGCTGGAAAACATAAGCGTTGGCCATACGCCCTGCACATGTCAAAAGTTACATAACAGAAATGGCAGCCAGCAAACATCTCATCCTTACAAGTCATATCACACAGTGAAGTGTCAACTGGGAAAATCATTGTAACGTAACTGAATATAGTTTACGCTTGTTACAGCCACCAGACGCATGAATCTGATGAATTAGTTCTGTTATTGTGTATATTTTGCATTACCTGTGAGATCATTAAATTGGGATGCACCAATAGATCAGAAGGCTGGCTAACAGTAGCTTTACAAAGCAGTATCAGTATAATTCTGTAAATGTTTGTAAGCTGTACAAACAGCATGTCGTGACTGTTATTCTGCTGTCTTGCTAGTAACAGAAACAAGCCAGCGTAGTCTCTAAAAACACTTGATTATCTTGGTGATTATGCCTGCACCTACATTAAGATCATTACAAAAATGCATATTGGTATTGGCTGATGAGGCAAAAACATCAGCCATATTAAAAAACATACAAACAAAAACATTAAAACACAACAACAGCAACATACTGGTGCACCCTGCTAAGTATTAAAAAAAAAATAAAAAAAAAAAAATCTGAAAGTTCAAGTAAAGGGTTTGGGTTAGCATTACCTCTATCCTATACTCCTATAATGCTGGGCTAAGGTTAGGTTTGACCTTGACAACCTCACCTCTACAATTAGAAAACTACACAATAAAAGTGCTTTGGCAATAATTCAAGTCTTTCATTTTCACCACACATACAGGGGAGCAGAAGATATCGCTTGCATGAAGCTGCACTGTATAAAAAACTAGTTTGCATTTTCTTATCTTCACAACAATGGCAGGCTCTTTTAACATTTATTCCAGAAGTCTCACAAGGCACTACAAATGAAAGACTAGCATTTATTTCTTAGTGACTTATTTTATTGTCTTTCTTAAAGGTATACTATGCAGGGTTGTCAGTTACTGCTAGTGAACATGCTTGCCACTGAAAGTCAAAGCCAACCTCAGATTCACTCGCATTTGGTGCTATATGCATTTTTCCTGCTGCTTATGGTCTGGCACTTGGTCGCTACCTTTTTTGTAAAGCCCCGACCTCACCTTAGCGCTGTGGGGGTACACGCCCATTAACGTCCCAAGAACAGAAAATAAGGAAATGACGAAGTAAGTCTTAAGTGATGATTGAGAGGGGTTACGACTGTGTGAGTCTATACGTTGTATTTTAGAAAAATCCTTCATAGTATTTCTTTAAGCACTAGATACTACTTACTAATCTAAAAAGTATTTGTATTTATTTTGATGTTTTGGTTACTACTCCATTTTAGTCTGACTCATGCATCAATTTAAACTATTGAATTGTAGCTGAAATGATAAAAGCTAAAATGTTGACCTATTGTCCTGAGACCCCGTGTCCTCATATGAGGACATCACATTTTGGGTTTACTTGGCCTTAGACTTCATTCTACTTAACTTAGGTGGTAGTAAGAGCACAGTACACTAATCAATGTAAAAACGAGATGGCAGCCATCTCTGCCAAGTCAGTCTGCAGCCGATCCCGACACAAAACTGGACAAGGTCCAAAACCTGATCACATTTTATGGTTGAAACTTGTTTATTTATGATAAATAATGTTTTCAGTTTGATATGGCAACAAATTTAACCAATTTTAGCAACAGTAACACTGACGCTGTTAATTAGGAAGTACTCGTTCGAGGACATTGGGACTTCATCATCGTTTCATCTGAGGACATTGGGGCTTAATTATTGTTGACAATGTTTAGTTTTTTATACTTATCGGGTCCTACTGATTCCAAATAGCTAGGAGAAATTAAAAATGCATACTAAACAAATGTTTGGGTCTCAGGAGGCTATGCATGAATAATAATAATATTTGACTATTAAATATTACCTACTTTTAACAGTGAAAATTGCTTTAAATACAAAAGAACAGTCTATTAAAAAGTTATTGCTGTTATACTGCATTAAAAAAGCCATCATAGTGTACTGAAAGGTTACTATCTAAAGTGCATCACTTGATTAGAATTCTGGCCCATTTCTACCAATAAAAACTAAATACTGTGTAACAACGAAAAACACTAGTCAGAAACAGTGACTTGTAATATTAAAGGAGGCACTACTGCTCTCAGTAGCTGCTATTAAAATGAAACATTCTGATTTCTAAAAACGTGTGACTAGCAGGTAACTCAAACAACTACCTAAAAACATATTAGTGCTTAATTTTAGTGGCTGGTGAAGCTGACAAAATGAATGTTAAAATGGCCGCCATGCACAACAGGATCTTGTATAAAAATACTTAAAGGACAGCAGACGTAGTCTCTGAGCTGAAATACTGTTTATTATAATGTTCTGTTGCTTGGCTGTTCCCTAACTCTTTATCAAAAATTCTGTAAGCTTCTCTATCTATTCTGTATTGTGCTCCTGCAGTGCATCCCGATATGAAAGGCCATCTTTTCTCAGGTCAGCATGAAAGGAAACATACAGAGCACAAACAGAGTGCGTATTCAGACTCGATGGTCTTTACAGAACTCTTTGTGACAGAAACAACAAAAGCTCTCCAGGGACCCCAGAGGCTCTCCTCTGTTCTGCGCTGGGTTTGTCCCCCTCCCCAAAACCAACGGTTGGCCTTTTTTTGTAGGGAGACTCAACTGGTTGTGAGGAAGCAATGTGAGTTGCTGCTGAGTCCTCCAGCCACCAGGGGATAGCAAGAAGTGAGAAGCAGATGTTAATCAGCATGTGGGAGCAACAGGAGTGCCCAGGCGTCATGAAAGACTGCGTTAAATTTAGTCCTGGAGTGGGAGAAACGTCCACGTTATTCTAAGAGGTCCTGTGAGGAGACACAAACAACACAAATAAGTTAATAGATGATCATGACTAAAAACAGGGCCTTTAAACAGAATCAGATACCTGATCTGAGTCTTCATTGTACTGTGCTTTTCCTGTCTCCATGTAGTGAGCATCAACATCATCGACTCCTTCTATTTTATCAGCCTCAACATGTTCCCTCATTACAGAGTATCGGTGCACGAGGAACCTGATGAGGACACAGTTGCATGTTAGAAACAGACAGAGATGAAGTACAGTATTCAAAGTGTTTATTTGTGTGTGTGGAAAGATGAAACATAGTCAACTGACCGTCCTCCGCATACATATTTCTTAACCAGCCAAACGCCTGCAACAGCACTCGTCAGAAGCATCGCTATGACAACCATCACTATGACAGCAGTGTTGGGTGAACCGTTTTCCGTCTGTTGGAGTTACAGAAACAGAAAGGGCTGAAAATGTGAAGAAAACAACCTTTGAAAATGCAGCGAATCGTGATTTATCAGGTTTAGTGTCTCTCAGCTGTAAATGTGCTCACATTGGATGAACTGAGATCGTCCTGCTGAACCCTGACACACTGTATCACTGTCATAAGGACCTGTAGCACTGCAGGTGTTCACACAGTCCCCTGGGCACTAATGGAAGCTGGACTGTCTACTCACTCTGCCTGATGTCACTATGAATTCTGCTTTGCCAGCTATTAACAACAGGATTTGTTCAGGAGCTGGGGGATGTCAGGTTGTAAGACAGAATATAAAAAAAAAACTTGACAATCCTGATACAGCCCAGGTCATCTGAGCTACTGCATATCTTACTGTGTTCAGGATTTAATTCACAGTGTTTCCATCTGCTTGGTTTTATGCACATTTTTTTATTTGAGCGTTTAAAAAAAAAAAGAGTGGAAATGCAGAAAAATCAGAAAAAAATCTTGCAAAAGTAGTTTCACGATTGGCTGAGTGTACTGCTAAAAGCAAAACACTTGTCGGTTCAAGTCCCCGTCTGGACCAAATATGGAGTGTGGACTGGTGGCTGGTGCCTGGGCACTGCTGAGGTGCCCCTGAGCAAGGCCCCGACCGCTTGGGATGCCTGTTCATGTGCAGCCCCCTCACTCTGGCATATCTCCATGTAATGCATGTAAAGGTCCTGTTTGTGCATGTGTGTGTATTTCGGACCTATGTGTATATGTATATGGCAACGGAGTGAAAACACTGAATTTGACTAATAAACTAAATAAGAATTAAACATGAAGCATGTGAATTAAACATCTACTGAAGAGACAAAAAATTGCGGGAGATAAAAATGAATGGAGCAATGAGAGGACTGCGACCTTACTCAAATTAATACATGAGAAAAACAATGGTATAAAGGTAACAGGCTGGAGTGTTAGCGCCACCAACTGTTTATCTCAATGCACCCAACTAATACTTGCATAATGGATGGAAACATTAATTTGCATTTTTTTTATTTTTGCAGATTTGTTTTAGAAATTTAGTTAACATTTGCACTACAATTGGTTGGAAACCCATTTCACACTGTTTCTACATAACCAACTCACACCTTCATGCCAAACATCAGAGAGTCCCCTATTGATTCTCACTGTGGTGATATATATACAGTTAACTAGTCTCTGTTGGGTCTCTGAAAATCAAGTATGTTCTAGACCTGCTCTTTGTGAAAAGTGTCCTGAAATAATTTTTTTTTAGTGTTTTGGTGCTGTATAAATAAAATTGACCTAATTTGCTTGGACTTACCAGAGAATTTGGATAAAGGGCGTTGCTGGTGCACATCCTCCTCAGGTCTGTCTCTTTCCTGTCTGGCTGGAATCCTCCTTCACACTGGTCTCCTGGAATCTTCCGGTAGCTTACAGAAGGAGAGACGAAGAGACTTGTAATGCATGACAAATTTCAATGAAAGGGACACAGGGCAGGCAAGGCAGCTGGTAAACTACAGATAAGATTCATACCAGTAACGGAGGGAGATGTTAAGGCAGAAGAGCTACAGAAATGGAAACATATTTGAACTACATCCTCACAGAACAAAGGCTTTATGTAGGGGTCCTAGATGACATTCGACACTTAAGGCCAGTTCATAGTGAAAGCCTTTTTAGAAGCGTCGCTCCTGCATCTCAAGAACAGATACAATTTAATTACATTAAATATATTAAGCCACACTGACATGCGGCTCACAGAGAACCCCCAGTTTTTTTACACTTCCAAGTCTATTCATGTTGCATTTGGTAAAGCATTATCTGCATAGGCAGCTGTTATAATCACACAAATACCCCACTGTATATGTGTTTCCTACTTATTACCAATACCTACATTGATTGATCAAGGCTCCCAGTCAGTCTGTGAGCTTGCCAATTTCACTACAGGCAGATTCCCCTCACTCGTTATGGTGGGCGGGGGAATATAATCAATGAATCAATAAATAAAGACAGTGTTGATTTCTTCCCATTGAGCCGACATGAAATTTCTGCTATCAGCGTCCACTCAGCTCCCCAGAGCTGCTGCTGACAGACGGCTCAGACTTTAACAGAACACTGAGTCAGTGTGGACTGGATGACAGGAGGCTTACGTGGCACTCACATCTTGCTTACGTCTGACTTCCAAAGGGGATTCCCAGTTAGACTTTAATTTAATCATCTGTAATGGGTTTCTGGAAGTGAGGTGGTGAGGTCAGGTCACCGTTTCTGACAACACTTGTATCTGAATTACTGTTGGCTTGTCTGTTGTGCATATAACGCAGAGGTAAGACATGTACCTTACATTATCAGAATTATGCATACAATGTCTGTTTCTTGTCTCCTAAACTACAGGCGAGGAAAGAGAGAGCAAAGATAAAGTCATGTGTCCTCACCCGCTGGTCTGTAGCTGTTCGGTGGTGCCATTTAAACAGAACTCCAGAGGACGACCCTTCAACTCCTCCTGCTCCACACACTCTGAGCTGTTCTCTGGACGATAATATCCAAAGTCACTGTAAGACAAAACAAGTTACTGAGACAAACTGTGTCTGAGTCTGTTCTCTTTAGTCTCATGGTTACACTAAATGCAGTTTGAAAATATACTTTTTGGCATTTCACAACAACATACCAGTGATAGTCATCCACTGTGCACGGACAGGGGGACAGCCTCTTAGTAATTGCATAGTCCCTTCCGTTCCAGCAGACAGAGTCTTTCCTCAGGCGTAAGAAGGTCTCTTTATAGCCCAGAACACAGCCATCACCAGCTCCACTGGGGTCTGCAGAGTGAGCCAGCCACTGCACATAGTCCCCTTCACTACCTGCACAGAATATATAGACACTAAGTAAGTCCTCAGGTGAAACACCAGCCAGTCATCACTCGTATTGTATTCCCTCACATACTCACAGTCTCTGGTGAGGAGCTTCCTGAAGTCAATGGTAATCACCACCCATTTACTGAAATCGTTCCTGTAGCCCCATAGGCTGACGTTCATGGAGCGAGAGCCCGGCTCACTGTCCATACCGCTGAAGTGAAGTGGGTCGTTGGTGAAGTTATATGAATGCCAGCACTGCCCCTCATCTGTTGAAAACCTGGAGGTGTAGGGGCAAAGAATGAGAGAACAAAAAGAGCCCATGAAGCAAAAAATAAACTGTTAAACTGACAACTGATAAAAAAACTAAGACTTCAAGTATACTAGTTATACTAGATAACTACTAGTTATATTTACTTGATCTGGTTGACAGGTGAGTTGGTGTGCTCCACAGCCACCAGCAGCCCTCCAGAGTCCAGTATAGCGTAATGGTGCGGGCCCCTGAGAGCCAACATCCACGAGTAGCCCCCGTCATCAGACACGTACACATCAGGGGAGAGAGCTGACTCTGCGTCTCCAACGCTCCCTACAGAAATAGAGGACAATGGTGATGATAATAATTTATTTGAGGAATTTCAGTCAGGATTTAGAGTGCATCATAGCACTGAGACAGCACTAGTTAAAATTACAAATGACCTTCTGATTGCTTCAGACAAAGGACTTGTCTCTGTACTTGTTTTATTAGATCTTAGTGCGGCGTTTGACACAATTGACCATCAAATTCTACTGCAGAGACTGGATCACTTAATTGGCCTAAAAGGTTCTGCACTGAGCTGGTTTAAATCTTATTTATCTGATCGT
>NC_065529.1:17120873-17126261 GCF_006386435.1 Epinephelus moara
TTTTTTTCCCCGTTAAAGGGTTTTTTTTGGGGAGTTTTTCCTTCCGCTGCGAGGGTCATAAGGACAGAGGGATGTCGTATGCTGTAAAGCCCTGTGAGGCAAATTGTGATTTGTGATATTGGGCTTTATAAATAAAATTGATTGATTGATTGATTGATTGATTGATTGATTGATGGTGTTTTGGGACATTTAAACATGCAGTGAAAGGATTAAGGGTGAAGAAATCTGTGTGTTTTTCTTACCGTGGGCCAGAATGAGGCCCACAGCACTGGGCTGTGACAGAGGCAGCATGGGGACGTTCATCTTCATGGTGGTGCTGTAGGAGGCGTGGATGTGAAGTCTGCACTGTAAAGACATGATAATTAGGGTAATGTTGGTTTAAAGTCAACAAGCTCACTGCAGACACTCATACTAATTCCACAGAAACAAAAACAGGACAGATTTAATGACATGTCAAGCACTGAAACAGCTTGTAACATAAATAAAACACCCAAGACATAATGAAAAGTACATGCACACAAACATGTATAATGCATATTCAAATATGATGTATATAAATCTGTGGGTGTCTTACTCTGTTAGGCCTGTTGGTGGAGGTCTCAGTGTCACACTGGCTGTTCTGCGGTCTGCGCAACGTCTGCCATTTTGCTCCTTGGTCAAAGGTGATCACCGTCTCCACAACACCATCTGCAGTCAGTAAGATTCACCTCAATTACCATCAGGATCCATATAGATATTCTTTACATGTTTAGCCCATAGCCTGCAGACTATAAAATACAAACTTTACCTGACCCTTAACAATTTATTAAAACATTTCCTCAGTTTCTGGACTGATGATGATGATATCACTATAGGAAGAAAACCAGAGAGAGCATACCTCTCTGCCCTTCCATGTGCACACAAGGAAAGCCTGAGGCAGAGGGAGCAAATTTCCCTGCCCTTCCATGCGCCTACATGGAAAGCTATTGCTAATGTATGGTAGGCATTAAAAAACATACAGTACGTACATGTGATGAGATGTTCAGTGTGGTTAACTACCTGTCCCTAGTGTCATGTGACAGCAAATTATTTTTCATTTGAATACACTTTTCACAAATTAGGAAATCAATCCATCAGTCCAAAAGCAGCACACTGTTTTGCCCCACATTAAGTATGTCTTGATGTATGTATTATATGCAACTTAACATAACTTTTTGTAATTAAATGGAAAGATAAGAATATCATATTTTAAAATGTTGACAAAAATTAACTACATGAGTCGTCTTAAATGCTGAAGTATTATGTAACGTGCTGCTGACCCACCCTCTGTGAGTACGCTGGTCATGTAGACGCCCCTGAGTGAAGTAATGGCAGTGAAGTCAGTGTCACTTCCTGTGGTCGTGTAAAGGTGGCGCTCCAGAGACTTGGAGAACACGGCTCCTCTGTCATCTGACACGTAGATGGTTCCAACACCAGAGTCTGGACGACACAGTACACACACAGACACAGCACATGAGTTTGGAGGAAACACTGTATGACAGCCCAGAGGCTTCTGCCCAATGATCCCCACGGAGAAACTTCCTGCAGCTTCAGGATCTTTCTCAAGGACATCTAATCAGACTGTCTGCATGAAGGTCATTGTGCCTTATAAACATTATTGTTAATCATTAGCATCATCTGTAATTATCAATGCTGTCAAAATCATCATCATCCACATCAATCATCCCTGTCCGCATCCTCACTGGTTCTGACCTCCAGGGTCGTCCACGTGCATGAATATCATGTCCTGATTGGCTGCCAGGATGGAGTAGAACTGCTCGTGGTTGACAGTAGGAAGCTGAGCCATGTTCCACACCTCACCACCGTCCACTGACACGTGGATCATACGCTCTGTACCCTACACACAAACACAAATGACAGAAATATTAAATGTTAAGCCACGTTAAAGGGCCACAAATTATCTTACACCTGCTTGATCGTGAGAGTTTGTTCCACATTAATCCTGAACATATAATAACAATTTCCCATTTAAACCTCCTGTTAAGGTATATAAAAATATCTGGGTGGTGACATCCAATCTACTTACCTTTGCATTTACACCTACTATCAGTAGTGTTTTCATTGTCTCAAATCAACCTGCCACAGTCTAAATATGTAAATTAGTTAGGTGGGTCTGGCAGTCAGCAAACATGGCTCATCCCAAGTCATGGAAAGCAATGCCATGGACAGGGGTCACTTTGTGCCGGGGAAAACTATCTCTACAGCTACCAAATGGAGCTTTAGCCCGTCATCCTCAGCCAGCAGGAAGAGACGGAGTTAGGTGATTTTTATCTTCAGAATGTGGTCACGCTGTACGGACTGCATCAATCGACCTGGCTGAGATCTGATCACAATACGTGAGTAAAAAATACCTCCAAATGTGGCCTGGCTGATCTGATCACAATGCATATTGCGTGCATTTACACCATGCATTAACATATGTTTTTCCTTAATCTCACTACACATCGCATGTCGACGCCAGGTGAAAATGGGGTCAAGGATGGCTAGATACCACTTGTGATAAGTGAGAAAATATGTTTTTGGGAATATGAATAAACTGGCCCTTTGAGTCTTTACCTTCTAAAATGCACAGAGGAAGGTTAAATCTGTACAAAAATGTTACTGAGTGTCTAAATATATACAGACCAGGAGGGCACAAACAGGTATTACGCAAAATGTAAAGGCCACACACCTTTATGGGGGATAGAAAACCAAAACCTATAGATGTCAATGCAATTTGATGTGTGTTTGGATAACAGTTTCAACAAGTTTGTGCACATTTATTTCTTTTTAAACAAACATTTGTTTTATAGACATGCCTTTTAATAATTTTGCGACCTTGCCTGAACCTGAGTATTCAGGAGATCTTAATAAATTAAAGTCGATCACCGTCTTCTCCATTCAGTCTTCCCTAATTCAAGTGCATCAATGACAGAACATCCCAACTTCATTATATATTTGATTGAATCACCAGGTATTGTAGGCTAATTATTGTCTGTAAATAACCAACTGTTTGACCCGTAGGCTGAGGTTTAGTTGGAGACAATAGTCTGATGCTGCTATGACTGTACTGCAGCAGCCTGGCATTCAAGCTAGCTATCCATCAGTAGTAACTGTCATCAGCATCGATCAGCCATTTACCACACTGGCTTTGGTTAACGTGCTACCCAACAGTTTTTCAGCATTTTCTTATTTCTCTTCTTATGTGACAGCGTGTTTCTTTCCCCCAAAAGGGGGCGTGGCCCTGGCTATGATGCAATGCTGGTCTGGTCTATTGTGAATGACCAGACCATGTAGGTATATAAAGAAACATTACACAGACAGGGTTGCGTGAATAAACACACACAAGTGCATATTTAGACAAACTGTATGCATCAGAAAACGATGCAAGGCAGATTGGAACACACACATTCTGCTCATAGATTGAACACTTGCACACACGCACACGCACACACACACACACACACACACACACACATACATACACACACACACACACACACACATACCATGCCAGTCATGATGGAGGCAAAAACAAAGCGCCCTCCCAGTACAAAGGAGTAAATTCTTGTTGCAATGGTCTTGAAACTTCGACCATAGTCTGCTGTCTTCTTCAGCTCCAACATTCCTTTGTCACCTGAAAGAAAGTAGAGTTACTAAGATGTAGTTCAGAATCTTAAATATATGTGTGACTATACTATCTTCACTTACTGCACGATCCATTGTAGTTTGTTGTGAAGTAGATGCTGTTTTTTGGACCCCTGTGTGTGAGAAAAAGAAACGGTGAAGAAAAGAATCTCGAGGAAGGAACGATCTTAGAGTGCTCGCATGTTTTTGAACATCTGAAAGTTGTCTGAGTTCAAATGTAAATCCACTTTTGGAATTTGTAGCGATCACAGATTATGGTTGTGGTTTCTTCTAAGTGCTGTGCGAGCGAGGCACTTATCGACCCCCGGGCGGCGGTCCAGGCCCTCTCTGGCTTTGTTCGCTGCCAAAGGGGACGAAGGTTTTCACACTGCAAAGATTCTGCCGGTTCAAGGACTGTGGGCTGAATAAGAATGCCGTTGCTGACTCATGATTCACTCTGACAGCAGCCTGCCTCTCTCTCTCTCTCTCTCTCTCTCTCTCTCTCTCCAGTCAATTTAGGTTGGGGCCTAAATAACAGCTGTGGTCACGCAGAGCTATCACAATGTTCCCACAATGCAGCGCTAACAACCGCAGGCTGACACTACAACCTCATGTGAACTCTGGTGCCCAAAAGAAACCAGAGACAGGAAAACGATCCAAACTGTGGGGAGAAAAAACAGCTGGAAAAACAAAAATTGGACAAAAAACACACACAAACACACAAACACACTCCTGTTGTAGCAAAAACAAAGATGCACATGGTGGCTGTTTGGCCACAAATATGGACAGAGCTGTTTCACACCCTGTCAGTGTGTTATGTCCTGCTTTGACAACTTTTTTTTCACTCTAAGCCAATTAAGTAAATTATATTATATATAAAAGTAGTGACATGTATTAAGGGACTGTATGAAAACTATTATTGGTGAACTTGGGGTCAGAGAAGGAGAGGGGGTTTTAGTTCTTTACTGAGGGGAGGGTGGTCTAATTTTATTTTGGAAGAAAAGAATCTTTAGAGGAAAGGGTATATAAATTTTCCATGACACAAATATATATATTTCATTTCATCCTTTTCCACTGAGATTTAGTGTTTACTGATTTACTACAGTGTGTGCGCCATGGATCATAAAGGCACTTTTTGCCATAAGCAGAGAACATCAATCATGTCCCAGCTATAGTACCAAAAATCAGTTTAGTGAAACAGTAGATGTGTGTCTTTTTAGTTTGAAGATTGTGCCATTTTTACAGTGGCCAACAGTTACCTTAGCTTCAGTCTGCATTATAGCAGAACTACAGTTAAGTTAAATGCTCGATGAAGAGTTAAAGGGACAGTTCAACCAAAAATCAACAATACATTTTTCCTCTTACCTGCAGTGCTATGTATCAATCTAGACTGTTTTGGTTTGAGTTGCTGAGTGTTGGAGATATTGGCTGCACAGACATCTGCCTCTGATTTTTGGTGCACTCAAAGCACCAAAAATCACTGCACAGAAGGAAGAGTGCATCTGCTCATGGATGAGAGGCTCGTGTTCCTGACAGCACGAGATGTGAATATTGGTGGTGTCCTCTTCAGCTCAGCTGTAACATTAGCCAGCTCAGTGGTGCTAGGGTGACCATATTTTGATTTCCAAAAAAGAGGACACTCGGCCGGCCACGACATAGCCAACTTAAATGATACTCGCAGTTTACTCAAAGATGCCTTATAATTTTAATATATTTAAAATTTATATGTATGGATAGAAAATT
>NC_065529.1:17126871-17157340 GCF_006386435.1 Epinephelus moara
ACACACGGAAAACCGGACATTATCATCAGTTTATAAAAAACCCCCAGACGCCCCGGACGGGACGTGAAAAGTGGACATGTCCGGGCAAAAGAGGACGTTTGGTCAGCCTACGCTAGGTGAGCTAGTTGGGTAACGAAAAGCCTAGAAATGTCAGACAGTTAAGGCCAGGTTAGAAGCAAAGCATGTTTACTTAGATTGAACAATGGGGCAGGATGATGAGAGTAGAATGTGCCAAAACAGCTCTCTCTCTCTCTCTCTCTCTCTCTCTCACACACACACACACACACACACAGAGAAAGTTAGGTATGATGTCTTATCTAAGGAGGAGTATAAGAATGTTTGGTGAACTGCTCTGTGTGGCTGTCTCACTGTTGCAGTAGATGCACACTTTCTTCTGTCCAGTAAAATGGTTGGCGGGTGTAGTTTGGTACAAAGAAAATAGTTCCTACATGAAACTGCTCACAACAAGGTCTGTGGATTATCTTGAATAAGTGGGTCATGATTTCTGGAATCTGACATTGTGGTTGCGTTTTTCAAATGTTTTTGGGCACTCTGAGCACCACAAGCCGAGTGTCATTAAATGACAGAGGGCATCTTCACTCTACCATCAACATCACTATAACACTAATGACACTATGCAACTCAAACCAAAACTATCCAGACTGATAAACAGCAGCACAGGTAAGAAGAAAAATATGTATTTTTGATTTTGGGATGGACTGTCCCTTTAATATATAATATCAGGGTTGTCAAGAGGAAGGACCAAGCCAAATATTAAAAACAACATTACTTTTTTTAGCCATAAGTTTCAGGCCCCCTCCTCCCTCCAATCATTTTCTTAGAATCCCTTATGTTTGTCTTGGTTCTTCTTTATGCAATCCACTACATGTTTAGTACCAACCACAAACCACAGGTCTCATGTGTATTTATAAGCTATTACAAAACTGACAGATGTAGAGGACATTTCTCACCATCTGACCAAACAAACACTGTCATGGATTTTCCTCCAGGTGGCGCCAAAGTCCTCAGACAGCCACAGGTCCAACTGGAGGGAAAAAGGCTTAGTCAGTAAAAAAGTGTCCATAGACTTTGGAGTATTCAGTTATACCTAATTAGGAATTAAGTAACTTGAAATGGGTATCCAATTAAGGGAGGTCGGAAAGTCCGGTGTAATTTACTTTACTAAAATTCAGACCTGCCGACAAAAATTTGAGGAGGTTTGGATTGATCTAAAGAGGAAAGGCTACTACCGTGATACTGAGCGTCAGCAGTGTGTTGCAGTCTCCAGGGTTGTACAGCATCTGAATGAGGGGCTCAAACGGCAGGTCGGTTGGAACAAAGGTCATGCCAAAGTCCTGCGAGCGGAACAGTTTAAACCCTCCGATTTCTGACACGTCACCAGTGAGCATCACCTAAAACACACAAGTTAAGTGGAGCTTTATGATTTTCTGTCACTATGAGGCAAAGGAATGCACTTCTATATAGATCGACCACAACAAAACACAAAGGTCTATATGTGCAAGGTCCTGCATCTTCAGCACTTCAGAAACTAAAAATAACACACTTCAGCTCACCTTGCCCGAGTGGTCGGGACTGATTGCGATGCCAAACTCGCTCTGAATGAAGGTGTGGTTGATCAGGTGCGTCACATCTTTGAACGTCTTCCCATAGTCTTCACTGACACAGTGACAAAGTTGCAGTTAGACCGTCAGACCACAGCTATGACAAACAATTTACTGTTCCTACTTAGTGTTGCCATCAACCACTTCTCACCTCCTGTAGAGGTTCGACTGGCCAAAACGCATCATGAACAGCGGCACCTGAAATGTCGTCAATACCAGGAGCACCTGGGAGAAGAGAACAGGGGTTATGTAACAATCGCCATACCATCTTAGACTCTTGGTTTTGTTTTTAGTTGTGTATTTTCACTCATATAAACAAACTCACCCCCGATCCGTCTCCCACCCAGGCCAGTGACAGTGAACCCATGGTCCTCACTTTGAAGATGAACTGGAAGAGAAGAAGTTTTTAGGAGACAATCAATGAGTCATCCTGGCTAAAGGCTTCTTGACTAGCCCCATGTAGGACTATTTGAAGTACTTCTTAGCCTCGTGATATTGTTTGTTTAATACTGTTTCAGGACATCAACTAAGGAACACACACATAAATCCAGAGTCTAGTTTGAAATATACAAAACACAAGAGTGTTTGCATGTGTGTGTGTGTGTGTGTGTGTGTGTGAGTTTGTGTGTGCGTTTACGTCACACAGAATGAATTGTTCTTACTGTCCAAAGTAACTCGGCCATTTGGATGCACTCTGCGTGTGTGACCTACATTCCCGCCTAAATGACAAAGCCGAGGCCAGAGAACAAGACAATTACCGATGTCCCGAGCACAGCAAGAACACACATTCACACAGACTCACATACATACAGTAAAAGTAGACCAAAAGTATTCTATTCTGACAAGAAGCGAAATGCAAAATCCTCACTGTTTACACATTTGTTCATACATTTCAGAGGTTATGAAAGACTTAAAGTTAAAAATAAAATCCAAACACAAAACCTCAGTGTTGTATAATATTAGAGGTAATGAACAGAAAGAGTTTGGACCTGAATTCTTATTTCGCAACAAGTGCACTGACCGCAAACAACATTCCAAGCTATTCATCCAGGGTGACGTTCAAGTGTTTGGTCATTTCATCAACATATTTAGCGACTGAAGTTCTCTCCCCTCCTCTCTGTTACTGGCAGGGGCAGAGATGTTTACAAGGTGAGCCCAGCCCCGGAGAGTCGGCATACAGCTCTATAAAGCCACAGGAGACGGCCAGGTCTGGCTGCTGGAAACTCCTTGTAAATAGGTCCAGTGGAAACTGGCCTGTCCCCAGCTGTCCAAGTGTGTGAACACAACTTTCCATCACTCCTCTACATAAATCATTTCATCACACCCTCCCTGCATCCAACTGTTCCTTCATCTCTTCATCAGTTGATTGCATGACAACCTCCCCTCCTTTGCTGGTCAGTCTGTTGATCAGTTCAAAAATGTAAAGCATGACGTGTCCGATCCTCCCAACAGTCTCATACCATTAAACCAGTGTTTTGGCTTCAAATCTGTGAAGGAGTACTGTTACATGTTGGTTTTCCCTCTCTCCATCTTTCCTGCTCTTCTTTCTTTCCATCTATGTAGAAATAGGCATAATTGTAAAAACAAAAAAAAATTAAATAGTTAAGTGTTAGTATAGCTTGTGAATGTGGGTTAAATGTCAGTGTTATGGTCACACTTGAGATTTAAGGTTTAACTCATACTGACATCAGTGGTCAATGTCGCTCTAGTAAAGTGTTAACAGAAGACGAGGGGAAACTATGAATATTCCTCTGCCCTCCCATCTACACATACATGCATTGACTTCCAGTACTTATACTCAACAGTATAGCAGCTGACAATCAAAACGCCAGTTTTATATGATTAAAAACAGCCATTTCCTGGTCTTAGCCAGATTAACTGTGCTCTATTATGACAAAAATAACATGTATCTAAGGTTATATCTGATGTTTTTAAAATGTATTTATTTTGTCAATAAACGATGTCGCCCGTTTGTCGGTAATAAGTACACTGAAAGTTAGGATTTCAATTAAACTAACCAATCTATCAATCAATCTTAATATATGTCAGCTTTTGCTTTGGAGGACAGATAAGCCTATCCCTTAAAAGATAAAATATATGAATACTGGAGATTTAATTTTGCCTTTAAGAAAAGTCAGGACACTAACAGCAGTCTCCAGGGTGAAAGTCCTGTGTTTATCTAACCAGTCAACCCCGACTTACATAGACTTTGTCGTTCTTACGTCACCTTACTTCCTCCTTTGTCATAATTACTACAGCCATTAGACGTTGCCACTTAACAATAAACATAAATATAGGAGGTAGAGTGGGGCCATACTACATCAAATCTATGCTCCCAATGACAACTGATGACAGCCATTTAATCCACTGATAATATTTGGGGCAGGTGGGGATGCTGCAGGCTACTTTTAATGCTCAAAATCTCATACTTAATCTCAACATGCAGTATTTTTTGAAAGGTATAATGTTTACTGTGTTCACCATGTATTTTAACATGTAAGCATGTTAACATTTGCTAATTAGCAAACACAAAGTACAGCTGAGGCTGGTGGAAATGTATTTATGTTTATGTTCAGATTTTTTAAAACTCAAACATTGATATCAAAAACCTGCTATCCTCTCTTGTGTTAACCCTAAAGGGGAAACCCATTTAATTTGGTCATAATCAGAATGCAAACAATGTTAGTAGGCTGAAAGGAATTGCAAGAAAAAAGTTATCTAGACAAAAAAAAGTCAAACTACACAAGTTTCACACTGGCCACTTTTAGGGTATACAAGAAACTAAAAACACGGCCTGACATCTGGCCTGACCCCAAGAATCCATCCTAAAACCTGAAAATGAGTTAGCATTTTTGCACTCCCAGTTCCATCATCTCGAAGTCAGTGGGTATTTTGAATGGGTTTTTGGTTAGATGCCTGGAATAAGGTCCGTGGTTAAGAGCTTAAGAGACTTTCATGTTTTGTTCTAGGACATAAAATACATCAGTAAATACCACACTCATGAATTTTGAAGCTTTTATGTATCTTAAAAAAGGCGGTTGCTAAGAAGTGGCTAAATGAGACTACAGAACGAAATTCACACTGAACGCAGCTTTACAGCTGTGCTATGGGGGCGACGTTAAGTCATGCGACTGTGGTGTAGTTTTATAGCCTAATGTTAGCTTCGATTACATTTAGGCTTCAAAGTTTTTAAAGTAGTGTTCATTTGTGAAGATTATCTTGCTAACCAAATGTGTAGGTATCATCAGTGTTTAAAAAATTAAAATCAAATGAAAAATCCCATAAGCTTTTTGATGAGGGATCCAAGGCGACACCAATTTACACCAGCAAGGTCACTGCAGGTCAACAGGTTTCATGTGGTGTATTATCTCTGGCCTTAGCAAATGTTTCTGCCAGTTGCTTGTACACCTGTGTTAAATCTAACCAACGGGGTGTTTTCCGCATCTGTTCCTCTGAAACTCCTGACTGGAAAAATGCTGACTTGACCGGCTACAGTTCACTGAGACTGAAACCCAAACAATCAACAAATGCACTTTAAAGCAGCCCAGCTGAAGCAAAGGCTGCGGAAGTTGTGTCTGAGTGAAATCTGCTGTTTTATATGACTGGGAAAGGGTAAGGCAGGATCGGAAAAGGGAGTCAATGTAAAGCTTAATAATCACTCTGTTCTGTTATGAGATGGGGAAAACAGAAGCGTCGAAGGAGACGGTGAAGAGAAAAAAAGATACATGTTAGTCAGCGAAAAATTCAAGAGATAAATGTCTGACCCGGCTGAGCGTGGCCTCACAAACCAGACATGACCTCATGCTGTATCACATGTTGAATTTAGGGTTCTGCTCCTAAAAGGCTCCTCTAAGCTTCGTCTGCACAGTAACTCATGATGCATTCAAGGTGTGTCGGCCAACTCAACTTTAAAAGGTGTACAATAATGACGTGCAAGTGAGTATCACATATGCTGCTGTGGGTGAACAGACACATACATCCATGCAGACTCAGTAATACACAGTGTTGGTGGGTGGGAGCACAGTGAAGTCCTCTCTCAGAGGTCAGACACCAACACAATGAGCTCCTTATTCCCTCTGCTCTGGGTTTTAACCTTTCTGCTTCAGCCATGTTTACACACATAAAACGTCAGAAGAGGAGGTCAAACACTCTGGGCTCTGATCTAACACATGACACTGTGTTCTCTAATCCTCTGATGCTTGGCTAAGTTTTGTGGGCAGAGATATAAGCTGGGTTGCATTAAAGTCCTTCATTCGCTTATTATTATTAAAGAAAACCAGGACGAACAATGTTTTTTTTTTTAATTTGTTGATAGAATGGTCAGTCTATAAAATATTAGAAAAAAGTGAAACTATGTCCACCAGAAATCAATCTACTGCTAAAATGATTTGTTGCTTTATCGGTTATTCAATTGGCAAAAGGTTATTTTGATGACTGATTAACTGCTCAGCTTGTTTTAGCAGTGCTAGCAGCATTAGGGCTTTGGGGAAGGCAATGCTGTTCCGTTCTATGGGTTAGGTGCTAATTAGGGCTGCAACTAACATTTATTTTCAGTGTTGATTTATCTGTTGATTACTTTCTCTATTAAATGATGAGTTGTTCAGTCTATTAAAGGTCAGAAAATGATGAAAAAGGTTGATCAGTGTTTCCCAAAGTCCAAGATGGCGTCCACAAGTGTTTTGCTTTGTTCACAACCCAAAGATATTCAGTTTACTGTCAGATGAGTTAAAGGACAAGAGAATATTTACATTTTAGATGCTGGAATCAGAGAACTTTGACTTTTCTTTCCTTAAAAAATTACTAAAACCAATTAATCGTTAATTGGCAGATTAGCTGGCTACAAATTTAAAAGCTGACAACTAATCAATTAATCAAATTGAATTACTAGTTGCAACTCTTGTGCTAATTAACATATGTTAGCATGCTAACATGTTAAACTAATATGGTGAACATGATAAACATTTCCTGCTAAACATTAGTATGTTAGCATTGGAGCCACTGGCATGGCCAAGTAATACGTACACTCTGACTCTGCTTTCCGTTTAGCTCGGAAGCTGCAGCTAGGAATGACGTCACAGGTCTGTTAATAGATGTATTAACAGACCTGGATACAGCGCTGGGGGTGGGCCCCCATTCATTCCTTGGGAAGTTGCTCAGCGGCACGTGAAGCCAAAAAAGCTGTGTTTCTGGGGTATGAAAATTACCTAGATGATTGGTGCTGCTTCCTTATCATTGGACCCCCGGAGCAAGCACACTAAAGACTTCCACCAGCAGAACCAGCTACCTCTGGTTTAGCGATACCCTAACTTGAATGGGGATAAAGTGCTTTAATCATGTGGCTCTTCTAGACTTTACAAATGTTATTGAACCGAGTGGATCAGATCCTGATAGTGAAACGAGTCATTGGGGTTGTCACGCTCACAAAATATGACATACAGATGTATTTTCCCCAATGTAAGTCAATGGGAAAAAAGTCTTTTTGGACTCAATGGCATTATGTGACAAACTCAGAAGTTGTAATTCCACTATAATTCCATTAAGAAAATTGGCTTCAAAGCCTGGCACACTTTGTAGTTGATTGTTGATTGTGTTGATTGTGTTCCAACACAAAAAGTCGGAAAACCAAGCTGTTGGTAGCAATACCAGTTCAAGCCAGGATAGCCACTGTAATACCAGCTGATATCAACACATCCCACTGTATTTTGTGCATCCGAAAACCGTAGCAACATGTCCACTGATAGAAGTTGGACAGTACTGTTTGTACGACTGTTTTAATGAGACCCAATTAAGACAGAAGTGCTAATAAACAGTACATTACTACAGCTTTCCCTACTGTAGATGAGCGGAAAAGCCATCTTTGATTATGAGGTCGGGGTTGGTCAGGTTCCTCCAACTTTCCAAGTCCAACTTCAGAGGACATTCCAGTTGAAATTTCCAACTGGGAACTTGGAAATTCTAACATCCTAGTACAAATGGAACGCACCATACATCTTGTTCACTGTCTCCTGATGTTTTAGACCAAAATATTAAGTTATCAATCAAGAAAATAATTAGCTGTTTATTGGTTTCAGCCCTTATTCAATATTTATTGATAGAGAACAGAGGAAAAAGACCAAATCCTCACATTTGAGAAGCTGGAACCAGCAACGTTTTGGCTTTTTTGTTTGATGGATGACTGAAACATTTGAGTTAACAATGATTGTGGTTGATTAGTTTTCTGTATGCTCATCAACTGTTAGCACTGGTGGATTGTGGTACACAAAACACAGATTGTACACATACTTGATCATTTCTCCACTTTCTATGACTGACGATGACAACTTTCAAATACAAGTCTACATCCGACTCTACAAGCGCCTCTCTATTTTCACTAGTTTGTTGATCTGAATGGACGACTCTCCCTGTGTATCAACAAACCCATACTTTCCATAACTCTCCCCCTCGCCCTCCATGTGGAACATCAACTCTGCTGCTTTTCTTGGTGCTCCAACAGCTGGCTACGACCCAGTTACGTTTCACCCTGAAAACAGAATATGTTTTTTCTCTACGTTCTTCTGGCCGGAGGGGATAGAGGACGGAGGGATGGAGCGAGGAGTAGAAAAAAGAAAAAAAAAAGAAACAGCAAGCCAGTTTGTAAACCAAACAGAGTCAGCTAAATGAACCTTACACAAACATACAAGGAAAAAAGGGAAAATGAGGCAAAGTTTGGGCTGGCTGACAGAACACATCCTGTGTAGTCTATCAGGGCCTAAAATAGCATACAAATAAGCGTAGGAGTAAGTTAGGCTGGTCTGATCTGGCAGTTTCCACAGCAAATTAAAAAATAGGGGGTGCACACTAAGTGATCTAAATGCTCAAACTACCTTGTCTGACCTAACCCTGCAGCTCGGATAACAGAAAACTTAAGTCCCCACTGACGCTCAGACCAAGTCCAGCAGAAAAAACGTGGGGAATGTTTGTGAGGGATAAAGGCCCAGAGGAGACGGGAGGGGTCTGCTCTCTCTGTGAGCACGCCGAATCGTTTTCATGCTCAAAAAGCTAGCCCAGGTGTCTAAGCCACAGAAATGATGTAACGTCCACTTCACCCATCACTCACATACACTCTCTCTCTCTCTCTCACACACACACACACACACACACACACACACACACACACACACACACACACAACAGGAAGACTGCCCTCTGAAGCTTTGGACCAAGCTGTTATTCTTGAACATTCCTCTGGACATCTGGGTTGTTCTTGATGTGCTTCCTATTACAACATGTTCAGTACTAAAATAACGGAAGGTGTCCTTTGGTCTATTATAATGTGGGATCAGGGCTAGAGTTCAAGACTGGAAGAAGAAAGAGACAACAACAAAAAAAAAATATTGTTCAAGCTATCACATCAAATTCGGATGCTAAAACCAATTCTAAACATACAGATATTAGCTGACTCTTCTAAGTAGAGCTGAGGGATGTATTGATGATATATCCATACAGTAATATGAGACGAGATATTGTCTTAGATTTTGGATATCGTAATATTGTATGTGTTGTCTTTTCCTGGTTTTAAAGGCTGCATTACAGTAAAGTGATGTCATTTTCTGAACTTACCAGACTGTTCTAGCTGTTCTGTTATTTGTAACAATATCATTGAGTAAATATTTTGTAAAGGCACCAACCCTACAATAGTGCTGCAATATCGATATAGAGGTACTTGTTAAAAAACATAGTGATATTTTTTCTCCATCTCACCCAGCCCTACTTCCACAATCCTTCTGTTACTAGACTGAAACAGCACGATTAAATGTTCATGAATTTCTGTAGTCACATCATTCATTCAACCTCCATTATAAGTCAGCAGGACTAATGGATTTGACCCAGACTGCCGACCTACATTTTGGCTAATCAATTAAAAGAGTAACAGATAGAAAGTCAAAAAATAAATGGGAAACTATTTTGACATTAGATTATTCAAGCAATTCCTCAAGCCAAACATTTGCCAGTTTCACCTTCCTCAATATATGCTAATTTTCTCTGCCATGTATCATTAGAGCTATTCAATGGATTTATTCTCAACTACTTGATAATCGATTAAGTGCTTTAGTCATTTTTCAAGCAAAAATGTCAAACATTTCCTGGTTTCAGCCTCTCACGTGTGAGAATTCGATGCTTATCCTTCTCATATATTACAGTAAATTGAATATCTTTAAGTTCTGTGAAACTGAAGACATCACAGTGGGTTTGGAGAAGCTGAAGATATATATTTTTCTCTTTTTCCTACATTTTATAGCCTAAACGACTCATCAAAAAATAATCTGCAGGTTAATCAATAATGGAAAATAATCACCAGTTGCAGCCCTAAATTGGACATCTTTCATTTTTTACTGTCAGTTGGACAATACAAGCTATTTGGGCTCTGGGAAACTTTTTACCTACATTTTAAAGACAAAACAGTTTCTTGAGAAAATAATCAATAATGAATCATTACTTAAAAGTGTGCATTAAATTCGATCAGGGCTGCAGCTGATTATTTATCAGTTATTCTGTTGATTATTTATCTAATCGATTTTGGTCTTGGGTCAGATTATTGTGACACTCTTTTGTGTCTGACCAGATGTCTACAACCCAAATGTAGTTACTTGACTGAGTGTTGTTAAGGCAAGGAAAAGCAGAAAGTCCTCACAGTTGGAAGGATTTCTGTTTGAAAATCGACTATTACGATTAATCGATTATTAAATAATACAAATAACTACCATTAAATACAGATTCTTCACAGCAGGACTCACTTACTTCATCCAAATTGCATGGAGCTCTCAGACCATGACCCATTCATGTTGTTGCCATGGTAAATGATGAATAAAGTTAATGTGTTTGAGTGAAATGTTTGTTAAGTTGTTTACAGTGAGGACATTATGAGCAGCTCCATGTGCTGAGTGACCACACACACACTGCAGTAGCCTGTGAATTAACACCAACTACAGTTAAAACACTCCTTCAGTTCAGTGTTGTTAAAGTGTGAGTTAAAACAAACCTGTATAGGTCACTTACAGAATGGGTGTTGTTTCGCAGAGCTGACTCTGCTGCAGGCAGAGCTGTACATGTCTGTTCATTCAGTCCTGTGCTGCGTTTCGAAATCTCCGACTTCTCTAAACTATGTCGCTCCTCATCACTGCCAAACTCCCTCTGCAGCCTCCTCAAGTCTGACAAGTTTACTCCCTGGTGAAAGTCTGTGGCCAGCGCACACCAGAACAACCCGAGCGCCAAAGTGAAAGACACGGAGTTCATGTTTACAAGCAGCCTGCCCAACTTCGGACTCAACGAGAAGCTTTTCTGTCCCAACAGTTGGCTCCACATGCCCCCCTCATCCCCAAATGCATCTTCAATAACGGCCCTTCCACCGTGGCAGAAGATTGGTCGGGACCAGAATAACCTGCGCGCTCATTGGACGACAGGAATCTTCCTCAGCTGAGATGTCAAGTGTTTCCTGGTGTTACACTGCCCCCTGGTGGAAACACCGCGCACAGACCGGGACAAGTTTTTTTTTGCTTTTAATGGAGAATTTATTCTTTGAATTTGAATTCCAGGCAAACAGAAGAAAGGCAAAACAAAAAGTCTGTTGTGTTCCTATAATAGTTTACTTTACAAAAAAAAAAAAAAAAATTCTAAAATATCTTATGAAATCTTAGACATTATTTTAGAAATTCCTGATTTTGGAGCCCTGAAATGACAAAAGACAAAAATATAACACCTCAAAGATCATAAATCATATTAAATAATCAAAATTGAATATAACATTAAAAATAGCATTGTAATTTTAACCTCTAACCAGCTAGTTTAATTTTTTTTTCTTTTACCACCAATCAGTTTTCTTTTACACTGTCATTTCTAATTAATTGGATAATGTGTGGGAAACAGGACGTTAAAGTAGGGAAATAAAGAAATCATTAATCTGTGCAAAGACCCCAAAAAGGAAAATGGAGTTGAAAATTAGAATGAGTAATGAAAGATAAATAGAAGAGTGAAATTAATGAAGGTTTAATTTATTGTATTAACTTATTTTGATATTATTTACTAGGAAAAACACCTGATTGGAACATTCCACAGGAAAAAAGGTTGATTAGTAACACATTAAAACATTGTTATTTGGTATTTAAGGGGCATCTTAGAAAGGCTCAGTTGTTACAAGCAAGGATGACGACTTTGTGAAACAGTATGTGGGCAGATAACAGTTTAAGAACAATGTTTCTCAACACACAATTGCAAGGAATTTAGAATAACGCCATCTAAAATCCATGATATCATCAAAAGATTCAGAGAATCTCGAGAAATCTCTGCATGTCAGGGGCAAGGCTGAAAACTAACATTGAATGCCTGTAACCTTTGACCCCTACATTTTTAGATATAACTACATGGGCTCAAGAACATTTTGGAAAACCACTTTTGGTAAACACAGTTCATTGCTGCATCTACAAATGCAAGTTAAGACCGTGCAAAGTGAAAGTCATGTATCGACAACATCCAGAAACACTGCCGTGTGTGTGGGCCCGGGCTCATCTGAGATGGACTGACACAGAGTGGAAAAGTGTGGTCTGATGAGTCCATATTTGTTTTAGAAAATCATTGACATTATGTCCTCCGGCCTAAAGAGGAAATGCACCATCTGGATCGTTACCAAGTTAAAAACCAGCATCTGTGATAGTATCGGGGTGTGTTAGTGTCCATGGCATCATGGGTAACTCTCACATCTACGTAAGAAGGCAAAATGAATGCTGAAAGGTATATATGGGTTTTAGAGCAACACATGCTGCCATCTAGATGTATTTTTCAGGGACATCGCTGCTTCTTCCTGCAAGACAATGAGACACATTCTGTGGCTTCATAGTTTCCTATTGAACATGTGAGGTTCATTGTGAAATGCAGAATGTGACAATGGAGACCCTGAACTGTTCAGCAACTTCAAGTTATATATCAAGCAAGAATTCAAAATTTAATTAGTGTCCTCAGTTCCCAAACACTTTGAGTGTTGTTAAGGGGAAAGGTGATGTAACACAGTGGTTACTATGCCCAACTTTTTTGGAATGTGTTGAAGGCCTTAAATTCAGAATGAGTGCGTATTTACAAAAAACAATAAAGTTTATCAGTTTGAACTTTAAATATCTTGTCTCTGTACTGTATTCAATTGAATATAGGTCAAAAAGGATTCATAAATCATTGCATCCTGTTTTTTTCCCCCACAGCATCCTGACTTTTTTGGAATCTGTGTTGTAATTAACTATTTAACAAAACAAATTTCTGGTAGTGGACCAACTTTCAGAGCCCACTGTTACAATCAAACATTTATTTTCACCAGCAGTATCACACTGGAATTTGCTGTTACCACTTTGATGTGATGTGTAAGTGTTATAAAGTACAATACTTAGTCTACTGTAAGTTCCCATCAGACTTGAAGCGAGAACGAGAGATACAGAAAAATGACAGAGTCAGACCACTTTCTGAATACAACAGTTTAATTGTAGTAATGATTCGTAACAAAAAAGCCCACCCTCCCCCACCCCTAATGTTTTCCTGCCGCTCAGCTGTAAGCGCTGGTCAAACTGCTGTACAGAGTTGCACAGACACTGAGAGACAAGAAGTAAATTAGCACATTGCAAGGAGAAAACCTCTTATGCAATCCAACAGATTCAGAATGCAGCGAGGAGAATGTGCTGATGGAAAGTTGTGGTTGTGTTGTGACATTGAGCCCAGGTGAACTTCCATGTCCTCTCCTCTCCTGCTCAAAACAAGACTTCTGAGTCTTCTCCGCTCTAGATATCCTTGATTACATCCTCCAGTTCCTCTTTGGAATACATGTGGAAGGTCTTTCCGGGCTCTACCGTTGCCAGCTGCAGAAAAGACCCGTGCAAAGTTAAATCTGCTGCGGTTGAGTGTTTTTTACCACACAAAAGTAAAGCAAAAAACACATCTGATGTGGTTTGCACTGGGCATTTGAACTGATGTGGTTTCAACTACACATTTTCACAGACAAATCAAACCTTCAAATGGCTACAAGGACCTTGATGTGATGAAATTAAATATTCAGAATCTGGGAGAGGAATGAAGAACAAACCTCAATGTTGGTGGCGTTGAGCTTCTCCTCCATCACCTGCTTCAGGATGGTGAGAGACGACTTGATGGCGTCTTTTAATGTCATGGACTGCAAGTTACCCCGAGGGAGAGGGACAAACAGGAAATAAACAACTATTTAATCCTGGTGATTTGCATTTTATTATTTCATTAAAAAACTGTTTACAAAGTCACATGCAAGATAGCAGCTTGCTGACATTACAGTGTACTTAGCTAATGTTCCTGTTAAATACAAATATGGAGCAATTTAATACCTTGTGGTACACTTCTTGCAGAGAGCTCTGTGCGCCCTCAGACGCTGAGCCGATGGCCCGAGCATCACACTGCACAAAGGTTCCTGATGGGTCCATGTGGTACCTGCATCCACAAACAAATAACAGTAAAGTTTCTGTGAAGTAGAAAGTAAAGATGAACATGCTTCTTCTTAAAATGTCAAATATATAGAGCACAAATAATAATCTTTACGTACAGCTGAGGTCCTTTTTCATCAACTCCCCCGAACAGAAGTGCTACGCCGAATGGTCGACTCTGTATGGATGACGGCACAGAGGAACAGAAGAGTGAGTAGAATACAGATTATACTTGTTTACTCAAGCACCATCAAATAACTCTAAAAAAAAAATCATTGACTTGAGGGTTGAACAGATAAGAATTTCAGCATGGAAATGAGCTACGTGACTAACCATGGCACCGGGATCAGCGTCCTCCTCTCCAAACTGAAGCGCCAGGTTGGACACAGCCTGAGTCACACTCTCCACTGTCATCGTCTCGTTGTAAGTGAACCAGTGGTTCTGGGGAGGAATACACACAGGTTAATCACGGGTAAAATACAAGGTCAGTCACCAGCTTGTGTTACACTGTGTTCATTCATACCTGTGTTTCCACTCTCGCTTTGTCAATTAGAGTCTTGGCATCAGCTATCAAGCCACTCATGGCACAACCTTTGAGGTAGAAGGAAAGGACATTAGGAAACTGCAGGTCCTACAATGCCATCCACCTTATTCCTGAGGGCAGTACTGTAATATGATTATGGGTGCAACTTCCAGTGAGATAGCAGAGGTCACAGTTAGCTAGTTAGTCCCATAGACAGTGTATGGTTAATCCCAGTGGCTAACTGCTGACAGCAGTTCTTTTTGACAGTAATTCGCCATCAGTTTAGCAAATACTGTTTTGTTTTTGACAAGATATTTAACCAAGATTATATTTGTATTTTCTAAAAATGTCCTTGTGGAGCTCTGGTGCC
This sequence comes from Epinephelus moara, assembly GCF_006386435.1. NCBI lineage: Eukaryota > Metazoa > Chordata > Actinopteri > Perciformes > Serranidae > Epinephelus > Epinephelus moara. The sequence goes on from NC_065529.1 coordinate 17,141,848, forward strand.
TGTTGTGCTGTCCGTGTCTGCAACATTACTAACAACCAGACCAAGCTAAAATTGTGGCTTCCACCACAGTGTTGACTATGCACCTGGAAGAAAAACGGATTGTTCTTGTGACTAACAGTGCAGTTTCCATCGCTCACCACCCATACGGCATAATGTTAATACTGGATTGTCCTGTACTGAAAAATAAAATGCTCTCTCTCTTACTGAATTGACACATAATTTGTCCCATATTTTCTTGCACACTCTACTCTAATGCATACACTATGTTTTCTCATGCTTGGGGTGACATCAGAAATAAAACAAACAAACAAAAGAGTTTAGAGAGCGGAGAACTATTAAACCAGAATTTGAAGAAAAGAATGACACCTAGATTGACAGGTCTGTCACTCCACATCAGTACATGATATCCCAGTCTTTCCCTGTCTTACTACATTCTCACTCAACCAAGATTTGAAAATAAAGTCAGCAGCATAACAATACTTTGAATTATGTGATTAGTCATCTGGGCTGAGAATGTGTTGTTGATTTGCCATACTTCTTTTATAGTCATATAAAATGAATGATTGGATGATTACTACTGCATTTTATAACTGGAATTACTGAAGTGTGCTGCTGAAATTGGTATTATGCTTCACTCAGTACAACTCAAGATTTATTAAATCAGTAGCTATAAAAATGTGTAAACTATGTTATTAGGGCAGATAAGTGTCTGTTAATGAGTCGTAAGGAATGATACATAACCTTTTAAAAAGGAGTAGATGTTTACCATAAGCTACTTCAGGCTCCATTAAATTCGACAATATCTTAACACCGCAAGGCAAGCTAATTGCTAATGTGCTTGGATAAAGAGCAAACAATGCTTTGAGATGGCTCAGACATGGCAGTATATATGATCACAGTATCCTGTCTGAGTTGTAATAGGTAGTAAGTTCCACATGTTTTATTTCACAGTTGCTTTGGGAAAGAGGATTAGCATAAAGTTAGGTACAGATGCCGCTGGAAAATGCCGGTTTCAGTTCAGCGCCAGAAGTTGCACCCATAATTCATGCAAGGTATCATGGGGGCTAGGAATAAGGTGAATAGTCTAAAGCAATCAGCATGGTCAAACTGGGAGAAATGTGATGTCATTCCATGTTAACTGAGGGAACATTAGTATGTACCATAAAGGGGTGTAATAGTTGCCCCTGATCAAACTCTGAAGTCACATGTGAGGGACATGACTGAAACAGCATCCCATCAACTAAACAACATGACAAAGTTGGGTGTTTTTCTGGGGGGAAAAAAAAGAAAAAAGAATCCAATGGTTCACAAAATATTTAGGCAGCTACTCAATGGTATCATCCTTGAGTACTGCTAATACTTTCTTTCCATTGTATTCCTACCATTTTTTCAATCTTTTATTACTTTGTACTTCGTTGCATTTTTCTTTTAAAATATCCCTATGTGTTGCTTTATTTTGGACCATTTTAATTTTACCTTACTTTCACCTGTTCTTCAGCAAGTGTAACATGCATTGCATTTCAAATGTGTGAAACACCCAATACAAGTACAGTTTAATTGAAAAAGGGACTGTTTACCCAATCTGACTGGGTCTCTACTTCATGATTCCAGAGGCCAGCAAATGACATTCTCAAGTTTAATACTCAGGTACTTGTCTTCTGTCCATGTCCAAGTGTGAAGTGCAGTAAATATGTGTCTGATTGTCTTGCCACTTACCGATGTGACTGTCAATCTCCACGATCTTTTCAATGCTGTTGGGCTCCATCAGCGGAGAGGTGATCCTCTTCTCCACAGCCAGACACACACCCTCTGATGTCTGGATGCCGATGGCTGTGGAGCCCAACTAGGAGAGCAAAGCACCCACAAGGAAAAACTTATTAACTTTAAGGTGTACACTTTTCTTCCAAGTTCAGTATACAATGTCACATGGGAGAAGTAGAGCCTTTATTAGTAAGTAATACTCACTTTGATGGCCTCTATGGCATATTCAACCTGGAACAATCTTCCTTCAGGAGAGAATGTGTTCACACCTCTACAAGATAGATGTGAATAATAATAAGTGTTATAAATAATGTTTATCAGTGCAACACTGGTGGAAAGCAATGTGTGCTGCCAACAAATACATATGTGAAATATGTTGGAGTAGCGTTGATTTGTTTATGAGTCACCACTTTAAAATACAATTTGAAAGCAGTGTTTATCTACCCATCTTGAGTAGAACACTCTTAAACCCAGCATTTTAATCTAACTAAGGTTTTACTGGTTAAATAAAAAGATTTAGAAATATAATAGCGATACCGAAAGTGAAAGCAAACGAACTTGTTGCGGTGTGACTAGCTAGCTGCTAGCTGAATACCTGCAACAAACAGCTGCAAAGTTACAACAACAGTCGAACACAAAAGTACTTCAAGATTTCCTTGAGCTGCCAAAAGTAAAAAATTATCTCTTCAAACGACTTAATGTAATTGAACTCTGTTAACTTTGCTCGTTTACCGTGAGAAGCGCTCAAAAAATGACAAAGCAGTTTGTGTTGCACCTACCTGTCATATTCCGATCTGGTCAAAAACATCTTTTAACGTTTAACACAGGACCTGCAAAGAGAGAAGATTGTCTCATGTTAGACTCATGCACTACAAGCATTAGTTAAACCAATTATACAAAGTGAGGGCGATTCTTTGCTTCGAGTTAGCCGTGACACCGGGTGATTAGCTAGCTAAAGTTAGCTGCAGTACCGAGCAAGCATGCTAGCTAACTGACGCAGCCAATCACTGAAACCGGACGGAAAATGTTCACAGAAGTCAAACTTCAAAACTCGAACATTATATTCATGTTCAAAAGAATATATATCGATAATTCCGCGACATTATCCAAAATAATTGTACTTCTTAGACTCAATTACCTCCAGTCACAAACCCTTGAATGAGTTCGCTTGTTTCAGGGGAAGCGTCTGAGGTGTAACATCTAAACGGGCCGGTTGACAACAAATCGGAAACGAAGGTTCCCCGTGTGCACAGCAGTTCCTGGTATCACTCAAAGACCGTATAATAAAGATATTAACATACATAAGAAATATATATTTATATACAGTCAGTGGGATCACCACAAAAAAAACAAAGATAGCAGTTTGTTAGCAACCAGGACAAGGTATGCTGTCTGGTGTATCAAATAACTTCATAAATATGAAATAAAATGTGATCAACATTTTAGGTAGTAGGGCAGGTTAGAAACATTAGGTGGGGTTTAATATAATATAAACTTATGCTATTGAACTATTTTTTCACATGAATTATTCTATATCAAGAATAGACCCCCTCATGCATATAAGATTAGAAAAGACTCAATCACAAGGTAACATGCCATTCACTTTTGCAGGATTTACACTTCTGAATGCTACCAAACACATCACGACATCAGTATAGATAAATCATTATGCACTCGCAGTCTGAGGGAGCATGATTTATCTTATGTGAAAAAGCATGGATAGTACCAAGATCAAATTATAATTTGGATGATATAATGCCATCAATGCGGTGATAGGAGAAATTTCTACCGGTAGGTGGCATTGGTGTGACACCAGTCCCATATGGTCTAGCGGTTAGGATTCCTGGTTTTCACCCAGGCGGCCCGGGTTCGACTCCCGGTATGGGAACTAGCTTTTTGGGGAAGAGAACTGTAGAATTGAGAATCATGACCAACCTACCAAACGGAGGAAGAAAAATCCCGATTGATAGAGATCGAAGCTATCTCTGCTGTTGCAAGGTATTGACAACGAAAACACTGCGAGAGTGTACAGAGGAAAACATAGATCTTACAATACTGATATCACAGATCACTGATGACAAGATCATGATTGTGCATGTCATAGCAGGAAACAACCACTTGGTGTCGTCTTTGAGCTAAAAAAGTAGTGGTAGTGGAGCAGTGGAAAGCGGTGACTACTAAGCTACTTAAATTGCAGTTCAATGTAATATGCACTTTTACAAAATTGCTTAAATGTGTGGATTCATTTATGAAGTTAAACTTTAAAACAGACAATGCTTTAGGACAAATTGTAGCCTTGTGTGAGTCTCCAGACCAACAGTCTGATATGATCCCTTTCCCCTGCTTTATTAATAATATTACATGTAGAGATCAAGTGGTGGAGAAAAAAAGCATTCAAATACTTTGATACCCTAATTTACAAAACATTCCTTACATGTTTTGCATATATGCATTCAGATACAGATTCAGTCTTCATTCTGTGTTATATTATTATATCATGTTTGTACACATGTCCATATTATACATTTTATTCTATTCCCTTTGGTAAAGTTTCAGTAACGTATAATATTGACGACAACAACAACAATACCACTACTACTACTACTAATTATTATTATCATTCTTATTATTATCATTCTTATCATTGTTAGTGATGCTCTGTACAAGCAGCATCTTAGTCCTCTGGCTGCTCAAGGGGGACCCAATTTTGTTACCATAAAAAACTTCAATTAAAAGCCTAGTCCCTTTACTAGCTTGGTGTGGGTACGCATTTGGACAAATAAAGACCTGTCTCTATTAGAGGCCTGGTCTGGTGGCCAAGCACTTCATTTTATTTATCTTTTTAATAGAAGTTCTTCAGATGTATATAAGTGAGTTGTTGGCTACCTCAAATTATGTGTCCATTCCTCAATTACCCTTTAAGTTATTCAAATTCCTTGAATGAGTAAGGAGCCTCAGATCAAAAGAATCAGAAGGGTTTTTCATTAAAATTAATTGAAGTTGTCAGTATTGTTTTAGCTGGACAAAGTGGTGTTGTTTCTCTATGCCAGGTGCTGTAATCCTCAAGTGCCGTAACTCTCTCTCTGTAGATCAAGTGAATGATTCTTAACTGATATATACACCGATCAGCCAAAACATTAAAACCAGTTGGCAGGTGAATTGAATAACATTGATCATTTCATTATAATGCAATGTTCTGCAGGGGAACCTTTGGTCCTCGCATTCATGTGGATGCCCCTTTACGCACTCCACCCACCTAAACATTGTTATAGACCAAGTACCCTCACTGTTTGCAACAGTACCCCCGATGGCAGTAGCCCCCCAGCAAGGCAGTGCACCATGCCACACCACAAAAACTGCTCAGGAATGACCCAAGGAACATGACAAAGAGCTCAAGGCATTGATCTAGCTTTTAATTTCCCCAGATCCCAATCTGATCAAGCATCTGTGGGACAAACCAATACCCCAGAGGTCCTTTGTACGACCCCCGACAGGTCAGAGCCAAGTCCGATTTACAGTGGATCCTCTGACCTGTCGAGTCCTGGAGACAGGACCTCTGGGAGTGTCCTGTTTTGTCTGGGATCAGGGCGTTGTCGAGAGATCCTTTGAGTCCTGTGGGTTGTGTCATGCCCGACTGATGTTCGATCGGATTGGGATTCGGGGAATTTGGAGACCAGGTTGACGCCTTGAGCTCTTCATCACATCCCTTGGGTCATTCCTGAGCTGTTTTTGTGGTGTGGCATGGTGCATTGTCCCGCCTGGGGGGCACACTGCCATCAGGGAGTGCAGTTGCCAATAGGGGGGTGTACTTGGTCTGTCATGTCGTTTGGATGGGTGTAGCATGTCAAGTGGTATCTACATGAATGCCAGGACCCAAGGTTCCTCAAAAGAAAATTGCATTGTAACAAAATGATCAACGCTACTTCACCAGTCAGTGGTTTTAATGTTTTGGCTGATCAGTGTATGTGAAGCCTAATTTTTAAATAAGTAATATTCATACAGGTTTAAATAAACAATTTGATTATATTTCCTGATCTTTGCTGAGCAGCAGTTTGGTGTGAAAGGAATTAAAGGCCTGTCCAAAATATAGGCCTGTTGATTTCGGTGGTTTAAGCAAATAATAGCCCGGGCTATTCATTGAAGTTTTACAGTACTTTATATTCTGTTTGGCAGGGTTATCTGTAAGAATGCATAGGCCTGTACTTTGACATTTAAATATGCTTTTGATTCAACTTGTAATATAAAAAGTGAAAAGTAGATTAAATGTAGCTGTGGTACAAGTTTAGTGGAGTAAAGTATTTGCCCTCTAAAATGCAGTGAAGTAGAAGTGTAAGAGAACATATGGTATACTCTGGCAATATTCACAGCCTGTGTTCGCAGATGAGGCATAGTACTGTTATAGTTAAAGTTTTGAAGAGGTGGGGTGTGCATGCAGGCCGGTGGAGTCAGGTTTCATTTCCCGGGTGGGATCAGCTCAGCCCGGTCCTGTTTTGGTTCTACAGTATGTTGAAGCCCTAACGTGGCGTTGCCTGTTGCTCCTCCAACCTGTGGAACCTGATCCAATCAAGTCCTGCTGCTGCTGCGGATGGATAAACAATACGTGCTTTCTTACCATCAAGACCCTCTGCCAGGTGCACAGCCTTGACAAGTATCAGTGCCATTACAATTATCAACATGAAGACCGAGAGGGAGGACAGCATTCTTCAGGCTCTCCTCTTGATCCACAGTGAGTAGGCTGCAGTCAGTGCAGCATTGTTTTACATTGAAGTGTGTGCAGAGTGTGCATACCTTATTAGTTTTGTTTTAAAACAACTGCATATTAGTGCTAAAAATTTGCCCTGGCATAAATTAGATTACAGTATACAGTCTTTTTCCTAATTTACCCCTCTTGAATAGATTCAACTTAATATGTAAAATACTGAAATGAATGTGTTTATTACTTTGCCAATATGTAAAGAAAGAAATGATTAATCTGAGTATTTTCAGACTAACATTAAAGCCAGATTGGATGCTGTCCTGCTGTTCACCTCATGCTTCACACTCACACACACATTCCTGTCAGATGAGTTTTACTGACTCAGTGTCCAACGCATCAAAAATGTAGGACAGTCATTCACATAACTGCACATTATGAATATTAGTCAAAGAGTAGACTTTCCACTATTGTTTTCAATTAGGCATGTTTCTATTTCTAAACAGCTGCATTACATATGTTGATCGGAACAACTTCAGATGTAGTTTAATCTGAATCTAGAGAGCTTTCCAACATGCAGACAGCATACACTGGCAGTCTGACAGAGTGTGTTTAATTGATTATCCTGTTCACTTTCCCTAATGTTTCTCTTTCAGTCCCTGTGGCCTGCCTCTTTGCTGCAGGTATGTTATATTTGGGTTCAGTTATAATTCACTTCTATTCAGAGATTTGGTAAATGCTGATTGTCTCATTGTGTAAACTCTACACCCTCCCTGTCCCTCAGTGTCAGCTCAGGCTGACAGCAGCAGCAGTGTGGTGGTGGCAGGTTACAATGTGAGCGCCCCCGCTGGGTCGAGGGTGCTGCTGCAGTGTGTGAGCGGACGCATGGTGTGGACCAGGGACAGGGTGAGGGACAGGCAGAGGGTGGTCCACTGGGACATGTACCGGGCCCGTCCTGACTACGCCATGGAGAGGGTGCTGGACATGTACTCTGCAGGGGACCAGAGGATCTACAACTCCTACAACCAGGGCAGGGTCGGCCTCAGCCCAAGAGCCTTCAAGGATGGGAACTTCTCTCTGATCATCAAAGGTTACACCCATTGTCTTTGACTGTTATGCCTTTATGTCATTTTCACAACCAATTGTTTTAACAGGTCCAAACTGCTTATACTTGTACATATTAAAGGGCCAGTTCATCCAAAAATCAAAATGTACATAGTTTTCCTCATACCCGTAGTGCTGTTTATCAGTCTAGATTGTTTTGGTGTGAGTTGCCAATTGTTGGAGATATCGGCTGTAGAGATGTCTGCCTTCTCTCCAGTATAATGGAACTAGATGGCACTTGGCTTGTGGTGCTCAAACATTTGAAAAACTCAACAGCAACATCTCTTTCCAGAAATCATGACCCAGTCACTCAAGATAATCCACAGACCTTGCTGTGAGCAGTTTCATGTAGGAACTATTTTCTCTCTGCCAAACTACATCCGCCAACCATATCACCATACAGAAGGAAGCGTGCATCTACTGCTAGCTCACCTAGCACCACTGAGCTAGTAAATGTCACAGCTCAGCCAAGAAGGATGCCATCAATATTTACATTTCGCATTGCGCATGAGCCTCTTGTGGATGTGTTATTTTTTGGTCCCAAAGAGTGTTCTGCCTTGCTCCCCTACCATGCTGTGATTGGCTAGTGCTAAACATGTATGATAAAGAGAATTGCATACAGTGTTGAAGGTGTGGCCCCGTTCAATTCTGTGAAAGTTTCTCAGTGGTACAAAAAGACAAAAAAAAGTTCGACTTCCAGGTATAGAATTACCTGGATCTTCAGCATCCATGAGCCCATAGAGAAAGCACACTAGCGTTTTGTTTAACCCCACCTCCTAACTGCTTGGTCTCGAGGTTGGTTAACATGAATCAAAGTAGGAAAATCATTCAGAATTCTGCTATTAGTGAATTTTACAACTTTAAGGATATAATGATTTTTAATAAGGGCTCCTTAAGTATTCATACTAGGAAGGTGGTGTACCTCAAAAAATATAATTCTCCACTGACTTACAGACATATCTGTCACAATGTAAGTCTGTAAAATTAAGTCTTATGGGCCCAATTGCATAAACAATTAGGCCATTTTGTCAAATTGGCTTCAAAGCCTAGGTTCTATCTGGGGGGTTGGTACTAGGCTGCCAGAAACGTTGCTCAGCCTTGCTTCTAAAATTTCCCAGTGGCCACTCACAGTATTGCTGCGAAAAAATCCCCTGCAACCCAAAGCATTTTGCCCTTAGTCCACCATTATAAAAACACATCTGTAAAACTGTTGATCCCACACCTTGCACTGCAAACAAGGTCAATTATAACTCTTTCTATTATCAATTTTTGATGCATGGAGGTTTAGTATTTGTTAAACTTTACCCAAGCCGAGAAAAGTGATTTAGAAATCTGTGACATCATCAATGTTAAGTCTATGAGCCAAGCGGTAACTCACAGGCGGAGCCAGCAGGAGAAACACTTATGTGCCTAGTCAGTTGAACGCCTACCTCAAAAGTTACCCAGAGGCTAAAAACTTTTTTGGCGTATGCACCAGACAAACTGTTCTCATTGGACTAAATAGGCACCATCTCTCGTCTGGTATTTAGTTACTGTTATACATCAATGCTTGGTTCCAACCCTAACCATGACCTCTTTGCCCTAACCCTAATTGCGTCTAATGTGCACACATGGCAAGTACTAACCACTCACGGCGCAGTAGTGTAAGCCAATCACAGCACAGCAGAGTGGGACTGTAGGTGAAAAACTATTAGGAAAAAATGTGCAGGAAACCTAGTATTTAAAACGGTTCTGTGAGGGTTTGTTCAAGTGCTTGTGGTAAACTTGCAACATTCAAACAACAAAACCACTGAGCGTTGACTAAAGCAGCAACAACTGTGATTCAAAAATTTATCTGAGTCTGATTGATTTTTTTGTGTTTCTGCATATGATGACAGATGTGACGATGAATGACAGAGGTCTGTACTCTTGTAACCTCCACCATCTCTACTGCCACCTGTACGAGACAATCAGAGTGCAGCTCAACGTCACAAAATCACGTATGTATAACACTGCACCAATATCAGCATCTTAAACACATAGCAGGTTTAAAGATGACTCAGTTTGGGATTTTTTTGCACAAAAAGGTCGTAAAGAGCAGCGCTTCTGGGATGGGCAAAAGGCGGTGTACGTGGTGCTGCTTGGTAGTACTGTGGTGCTACCGTGCGTCAACCGCCGTAATGTGTGGACAGACTGGAGCAACGAGGAGGAGGACCAGCAGGTGTGTGGAGTGCCTAAGATTTTTTGTGGGCTTCTTCAGAGAGCTAGTCTCAGGCTAGATTTACTTTTCATTTAAAGGAATTATGTGGTACTTACTCAAAAATGTAACTCTTTCCTATGTTGGTTGCTTCCAGGTGGTCCACTGGGACCGTCAGTCCCCTGGAGTCCGCCACGATCGTGCTGACCGGCTGGTGGACCTGTACGCCTCTGGGGAGCAACGTAGCTATGGACCACTGTTCCTCCAGAGGAAGATGAACATCAGCAACCAGGCCTTCTCAGAGGGAGACTTTTCACTTTCCATATCTGATCTGCAGGTGTGTGTGTAAAATGAGAGTAACTTAACAGAAAACACCACAGGAGCTTGATGTTTCAGTACACATAGTAAATATATATGGCAAGAGGTTACTTCCCTCTGACTGAAGTCAGAGCTCTGTGTGTGTGTGTGTGTGTGTGTGTGTGTGTGTGTGTGTGTGTGTGTGTGTGTACATGTATACAGTGCTTCCAGAACACATGGAACCTTCATTAGTAACGCAGCTCTCTATCATCCTGTTGAGAAAATACAGTTGGCAGTCACAGTAGCATAACAAACAATACAAGATCTGTCCAAAAGCACTTCCTACCAGCCCCCTCTTGGGAATTTGTAGTGATAGCAAACGGAGAGAAGTTTACGGTCATGTTTTAGGAATCTCGACAGTCCTTGTGTTTATAGATAGAGCTCATAAATCAGAACATTTAGGTTACATACAGGCTCAGTGGGCCCCGGGGCTTAACGACCACACTGTGGAACGGGGCCAATTTTCCAGTCAGCTACAGGCAACACTCAGCTGACTGTCACACCAGTTCTGTTCTTGTTTTATGTTTGAGAATATAGAAGTAGAATTAATTAGCTCTAACATAACACTAAATCTATCATCCGGGCAAGACACTGAAGTAGGTGATTTCTCAAATTGAAATAGTGATTACTTAAAGCAGCTACAAGGGGGTTTTAACTTGTTATAAAGTCTCAATTTAATACTGATACCTTTATATGACCTACATGAGCAAACGAGGCCATGAGCAAGAAGATTGGCTATGTCTGAAAAGTTATTGTTTATGCCTGCGTGTCAGATTTCCTCCTAAATCAGATGAAACTGCCTCCAGCAGGCAGACCGGAAGAGCTTCTGTTTACATTTTCTCAGGCAAAGTTTCAGCAAAGAGAAAAGGAACTGACCACAGAAAAAAACTAAGAGAGACAGTGATAGAGCACAGGAGAAAACACTGGTCAACCATGGTTAGTCACTTGCTAACAAAACAAATGCGGTCACATCAAGATCTTTGCAACACAAGGCAATGGTGCTCATGGAAACACCATCGTTTGTGTCCCCAGAGTTCGCTAAAATCAATAGAAATGAAAGTTCTCTGTAGCTGTTTTAACTCAATGATGAGAATTAGCAAATTTCACGTTTCTTAAGTGAACAATACAGGCTTGTCTTACTCAGTTACCTGTGGGACTCTGGCACCATGTAGAACATTTCAGGCTGCTGGTAGATAAAATGTTACATAAAAATATAAGCGTGAAATATCAATACATTAAACTGTCGCTCCACCACTTTGATTCCCATTCGCCCCAGCTATGCTTTCGGTGTGCTAGCAAATGTAAGCATGCTAACGTGCTTACATAAACAGTGGAAACATTACCTTCTAAACATTAGTATGCTAATGTACAACAGTCATTGTGATGTCATGGATAGCTCAAGTGCTAAATAGTCACAAAGAGAAGCTATGGATGCAAATATATAAGTTAAGCCTTTGTGATAGTGACCAGGTGCTAACGTTACTGTTTTCATGCTAAACACAGATAGTGAACATAGTAGACAGTTAGCTACGAAAAATAGCCGCATGTCAGCAGTAATTGTGACTGTGAGCATGGTAGCATGTTGGTGTTAGCATTTAGCTTTAAGTAGCTCTGTACCTAACAGGTACCTAAGTACAGTAACATTTCAAGGTCACAGAGTTGCTAGTGTGGTCTTACTAGAGAATACCCACTTTTAAAAATATAACATTACAGCCCAATGGACATTAGACAAATGTTATCCAGCTAAAACCCTAAAAATAAGCTATTTTCCTACTTTCAAAGCTGTTTTGCAGTCTTTGTCAGACATGGAAATGTTTATGGCAACATTAATCCCAACTGTAACCATCAAACTGTCAAAAATGATTTAATTTAGGCAGACTAAGGCAGCGTTCCCACAGTCATGGAAAAAGGCAGCATTCCCACGGTCATGGAAAACCTGGGAAAGTCATGGAACTTCATAATCATGGTTTCCAACCCTGGAAAAGTCTTGGAATCAGTAAAAATCATTGAAAGTTTGGGTAAAATCATGGAATTTTGTTGTGTGTAGTGAATTTGGTACAGTAATCTTCCATGGATAACCTTACATGTAATGCAACATAATGGCAAATTTATTTTCTGTAGCTGTTGACGTAACGTTATACGTCAATTCGTCACATTTTGTTTACCATTCCATAAATTTCTTAATTTTCTCGTTGCGCTCTGTCTCTCTCTTTATGTATGCCAGCTAGCTGAAATCAGACTTGAATAGAGTTTGAATGTGATACGTTGGAAAAATGCCAGGCAAGTGGGGCAAGAAAAAAAAAGTTATGGGTCCTTGAAAAGTCATGGGAAAGTTTTGAAATTTTGTCCATTAAATTTGTATGGGAACCCTGAAAGGTGTTGAGTGTTTCAGAAACATTTACCAACTTAGATTTAGTTACTTTCTTGTGTTACTGTGCACATTTAAATCAATCAGCCCTGGTGTTCAGTTTCTTCTTCAGTGTTGCTGTTTACATTTGTCACAGATTCTTTCATCTGAATACAGATACGGTATAATGAATGTGTGTTTGTGTACACACAGCCCACAGACCAGGGGATGTATTCCTGCCACCTCCACCACCATTACTGTGGCCTACATGAGAGAAGAGAGTTTCAGGTCACAGTGGAAGCACCAGTGATTCAGACCACCCTGCCAGCCAAAGCACTGCCCAGTGAGGACAAAGGTAACACACACTCACTATGCTCACACAAATACACAAATACATACCCCAACCCACACACATAAACACACGCAATCTCTCTTCTGGGCTCTAGTTATGGTGAGCATAAGTGCCTTAGCAGAGAGGATGTTTTATGGATTAGTGGATTTAAACTATCATGTGTACAATTAATATAAAAAACACACATCTGTTATTTCTCTCACTCTCCCCTCTGTGCCTTCTCGTTTTGTCCTCATTCATCCTCGCCATGTTTCATCCCTGCCTCAGACTCTCCGAGCAGAGGAAGAAGGGATGAGAGGAGGAGGGGGGCGGGAGAAAAGCTCTTATTTCTCAACTTTTTCTGTTTGTTTCATGAGAGATTTCTTTCTTGCACCGTCAGCTTGTCTGACGCCAGACCCTGGAAACCACACACACACACTCCCTTACGCCCCGATCCTCTAAACCTCACCCTCATCACTTCTCACCTTCCTCTCACCCATTGCGTTTCACTGTTTCATCATTATGCCGCTGCTCAACACACTTTTGTCGTTATTGCTTTTTTCCCATTTCTCAGTGCTTTGACCTGCCGGAGAAATTCTTTCCCTGTGTGCTAAATATTAGAAGGACGGAAAGAAGAAAGAGGACTGGCATGTGCCTACCTCACATTCTTGCAGAATGAGAGAGTGTTTTTGGTGCCTGTGTCTGTGTTTCCAGTAGGTAACTGAAGCAAAGCCGATAATGGCAGATGTATCAATGTGGGAAAATCATTGAGAGGTTTAGAAATGAGAAATGCCTGTGGTCAAGCCCATCTCTCTCCCCCCCCTCTCTCTGTGTGTGTGTGTGTGTGTGCGTGTGTGTGTCTAAGAGCGTGCCAACTACGATCTCATTTCGGTGGAATCTCTCGGATACAGTCTTTGGACTCAATTCCAGCTCTGCCCACACAATTAATCCTTCACTCCCGGAGCTGTAATAATACAGTAGGATTGCACCATGGGAATTTTAGGGGTTAGAAAACAAGATGCATAAATGATTTTTCTCCAGCGTGTGTGAGTTTGTACAGTTTCCTCCTCTCAGACATTAGAAGTCCACTGTATTTTATCGTCTTATCTGCTCCTGTTTTGCCCTCTGTGACTGTCTGCTGCCCTGTTGACTTTGGCTCTCTCCTCACATTCTGGAAAAGTTTCACTCTTCCCTCTGTCCAGACTTCTTTCTGTTATTTTCCCCCTTTGAGGATCCCACATGCTCAGGTTTGTTTATTTTCATCACGCTCCTTTTACTTACTCTTTTCCGTCACTTTCTTTTTGCCTTTTCTTTTGAAGAAAGAGAACTCTTTTCAATGGTTTTGCTTCATCTGCGCGGCAGCTGGCAACACAGAGAGACAGAGAGGGATGAGGTTTTTGAGAGGGGGATACACAAAGAGAGATGGAGGGACGGGGGCGAGGAGTCTGTTGATGAAATAGGGGAGAGGAGATGTAGGTCACCCTTCCCTCTCTCCCTCCCTCCATCCCTCCCTCCCATCAGAGTTATTTCTCAGTGCAGTTTGAGCAGGGAAAGGACGGGGCAACCAGTCTAAACACAAACACATCTGTTCCCATCTGGGCACAAGTCAGCAGAAAGTGGCTTTAAACAAAATGAAAGGATCAGAGGATTTGTCATGTTAATCAACATGTTGTTTTCCTGTACTGCGCAGACAAGCAGCTGTGTATGTGGCATGAGTTTGTGTTTGGGATCAAGGTCTTTTCTAGCTTCGTTTTGCGAGGTGAACCTCTGGAGAAACATCTCACCGTCCCCTTCCTCTCCCTTGGCTCTTCTCCTCTGTTCCACCCCGCTCCGTCCTTCCTCCACTCCTCTTCCTCTCCTTGCTTTTCTGTGTTTTGCTGCCAGGAAAAGTAAATCACAGCATGACTTTCTGTCTGGATCTCATTTTGGCTCAAATATGTTGAGTCTGAGGTCCACAGCTGCTTCTTGCCTTGCACTTTTTTAACGAGGCAAAATGAAACCAGGCTTTCCCCCCGTCTGCTTTTCAACACTCACACAGAACCGCACTTATCACCTAATGCTTAATTATTGCTCTCCGCCCTGGAAATGTGTTCAGCATTTTTTTTACAGCTAGGAAATGTCATTGCACGTAGGAAAAAAAAACAATTTGCAAGGTGTTAGAGCTTACGTGGCATCACCCACACATGCAACAACACATACGCATATGCAGCCACATGTACAGACTGAAAATGAGTGTGGGGTGCCACTGCAAACACACAGACCACAGAATGCTCTGGGAACAGGGACAAGATTGATTTGAACAGGAATTAAGTTTGATAGTTCAGTCCCTTTAGTGTTTCAGTGTCCAAAACAAATTGGTAACAAAAATAAGATTATGAAATACAAAGTAAAGGCCTTTGATGATTACATAACAGATACATTAATCATACTTTAAAAGGGAGAATATTTTCCTTCATGAAATGATTTCATCGTTTACTGCAGAAACAATCATGTAGTAAAGTAGTAACCTATAGTCACGTTCATTATGTTTAGATTTCAACTTTTGTGGGATTTTTTTGGGGATTTGCAAAACTATACATTTTTGGAAAGGTTATTGTATAAGGATTCAGAAAATCAATGTTTGCATTTGCCCAGATGTCTATATGGCGGCCATATTGGAATGTACAAAATGGCCGCCGTAAAATGTACGTGTTGTAATATCTAGACTTCTAAATAAGTTGGAAC
>NC_065529.1:17161199-17167114 GCF_006386435.1 Epinephelus moara
GCCATTTTGTAAATTCCAATATGGCCGCCATATAGACATCTGCGCAAATGCAAACATTGATTTTCTGAATCCTTATACAATAACCTTTCCAAAAATGTATAGTTTTGCAAATCCCAAAAAAAATCCCACAAAATTATATAGTGAACCTGACTATAGTCACTATATCATAGAAGCTTACAAACCAGTATTAGCAACCATGCTAGCTTCCGTGTATGGCTGTATTCAGCACTTAAGCTAAGCAAGCACATGCTGATGGTTGGACAGTGATGTTTACACTGTTTTTTATCTTCACCATGTTAGCATGCTAACATTTGCTTATTAGCACTAAATATAAAGGTAAGCTGAGGTTAATGAAAATGTTGAGGGTCATATATTGAACTATTTGACAACTTAAAAAATGTGTTAGATAAAGGGATGACTAATGTTATTACGATTAATCCAAAGGGGGATATATACCAAGTTTTACGGCAATCCCTCGCAGAGTTGTTGAGACATTTCACTCAGATTTATCATCAGGGAACATGAATCCCTGGACCCAACAGCTATCGCATGACAATTTAGCCTCTGGGGACAACAGCCAATATTTCAGGGGTGCTGGTGTAGCCAAGCGGCAACCTCCAGGACTGAAAAAGGAAGCAAATATGGAAGCGCAGAAAATTGAAGTTCTTTTAATGGCCACTTGAGGCTGGCTCCAGAAGCCAGTCAGTTCTCATAGATCCCTATGTTAAAATGCCCGACTATACAGCTGAAATAAACATGTTTACAGCCTGGTCCAAAAAAAGATTTTGTTCTCAAAGCTAATTTCCCCTTTCATAACAACTGTACAAGAGGTGAATTTTTTATATAACTCACCTGTTAACATTTTATAAGGCTTAAAGTTATGCATAATTAAGGGCGTGATGCTTTGAGTGACATACTGTCTGCCGATCCACCTCTCGCTCCTCCAAAGTGCCAGCCTCTCGCCCAAATATGGTCACTTCTGGCTCCAAAAAGCCAAGATGAGGCTTCACTCTTGAGGCTTCAAAAATGACAGTCCACAAACAATGGGTAACAGCGCGGTAGCTACGTCCATTATTTGTACAGTCTATGGGTGTAGTCTGCAGACATCCCGGGCAGCTGTAGCTCAGGAGGTAGAGTGTGTCGTCTACTAATTGAAACATTGGTGGTTTGATTCCTGGCTTCTCCAGTCCGCATGTTTAGGCAAGATACTGAACCCCAAATTGCCCAACTTGTGATTGTGTGTGAATATTGAATTGATGACCTTGTATGGCCACCATTATACAGATGTGTGTGTGAATAGGTGAAAGTGGAAAGCAGTGTAAAATCACTTTGAGTGGTTGGAAGACTAGAAAAACACTGGTTACATGCAAGTCCATTTAACATTTACCATCACAGATATCTCAGCCAAGACTTCTTCTTTGGTGTGCCAGTAATTGGTTAGTGTCCAGTTAACAAGTAGCCTTCATATGAGAATAGACTTTTGGCTAATCTCTACAAATATCTGCATTGAATTACAGATTTTTAAAAATGAGCTAATAAAAAGCTAAATTGTTGTCAGACGCTAGCCGATGGGTTCTGAAATTGCAGTTTGGCCGATGTGCTCCTCCTCTTTTGCTCTCCACAGGAACTGTTCAGCTGCAGGCAACCAAAGCCCACTCAAACATGATTGGTTAACACTCCTCAGACTATTACACACACTTCCATTACTAAAATTTTGTACAGTTTCCTACAGATTCTGCTTTCATATGCAGATATCTGTTTATAGAGATTAGATGTTGCAATATTTAACAGGATCTTAAAGTTTGGCCTGCTGGTGGCGCTAAAGGAAAAGTCAGAGTATCACCAAAGTCAGACAGATTCACAGGCACCACATTTCATTGCAATTCATCTAACTGGTGTCTTATTGTTGAGATGTACCAACCAGCACTGCTAGTGCAGCTAAAAATGTTTTTGTGGACCTGTAGAAACTCCACAAATAAAGTAAGTCTGTGTTACTCATGAGGTGCGTAATGTCTGTTCAATGTAAATCTGGTCTTGATTATTACATTTGTAAACCTCAGGATGACACACTGGTTTGTTTTTGAGAGAAAGGATGAAGAACAGAGGAACACTAGGTGCTGACTGTTGTGATTTCTGTGTTACTCAGACACCACTAAGGCTGAATCACCGCGAGTCATCAATGTTATCCTGCCAGACCAGAGACACCACTTTCTCCTGCCACTGGGCTACGTCCTCACCTCCTTCCTGCTGCTGGCATTCATTATCCTCATCATCATCCTCATCACACGCAGACGGAAGAGCAAAGGTCTGACCTGCAGTGCCTCAGTCTGACTCTAGATTTACATTGAATTTACATTTCTGAATGAAACTCATCTAATTTTCTTGTGTTTTCAGAGTATCATCCACAGGCATCCATGAGGTGAGAATACACACACACATACACACACACAATCCCTGTCCTACCCTTAAACACACGCTCAGGCATTACTGTCTTTTCATGATAGGTCCAGCAGGAGTCAGAGCAGCTCCGAAGAGTTTGAGATGGACGTTACTGAAGTGAATGAGTGCACTCAGGAGGAGAGGAGATTCGGTGAGTCAGAGAAAAGACAAATAAAGTAGCTTTGGTCTCGACTGTGTGTTTATGTGTTTTGACTTTCCCCTCTGTGATTTTAGACTACAAGAACAACCTGTTGAAAGAGAAGGTCCACATGAGCACTCAGCCTAAAGTCATTGATCTTGACAAAGGTAACACACACACACACACACACACACACACACGTGCAAAGTCAGAGATCAAGAACTGCCTCGTTTCCATCCTCTCTCACCTCAACTATATCTTTTCTTCTTGCAGAGATGGAGAAATTTTCTAAGTGAGGAAAAGACAAATTCTGGAGTCACTGGCTGGTCCAGAGGCTGCGCTCCAAACTAAACACCTCCACACTGCCTTCTGTCCCGGCGGGAGAGACGGCGACAGACAAACTGTTGTGAAATGCAGAACACCAGTACAAACAGCTCACATTGAGGCCTTGTGTTTTCAAATTGTCAGTATTAGAGACAAAGAAAAACTGGTTTTGTTTTCTGTAATTGTACTTGATCAAACTAAACAGACTGGACTTGGACTACTGTGCACGGCACCACAGCGCCACCCAGAGGGGAGACTAAACCGAGCCTTGACTGTTAAATGATGGAGTAATGTGTGCACAAATAGAATAAAGTTGTGATTGAGTGAATTTGAATTATCAGTTATTACAGCTTTGATCATTATTCCTCAAGTTTAAAGAATACTTTCACTTTGTTCTTCTCTGTTTTACTCACATATCCATCTTGGCTTAACTGACTGGACTGAAGTGCTACTGTCAGTGTGTACTGCTTCCTCAAGGCTATGATTAACTGTATGCTAACTGACCCATCAAGCTGTATATGTACAAATGATTTATTTGATGCTCAGACTGTATTTTTTTGTGGACTGTATTAAAATTCAATGTTGACGCTGAACTGAAGTTATTTGTGATTGGTTAAAGGAGATAACGTCTTTTTGTATTCAATCAATTTAAATAGTATTAACTGTAAACTAAATGTGGACAAAAGAAATGTTTTGTAGTAGGTCAGGAAAAGCATGTGTTACTAATAACATCTATGATGGCTCTGCTCTGTTCAAGTGTCCCAGTAAGCCATAGCAGTGTGACAGTGAGTCAGCATGAACAATACCGCAAACATTTTAAGAATACTCTCAGAGAGCTCCTAACTTAGCCTAAACTTTTTTAGTAAGGAGTCCTAGTTTGGGAGTGATTTAGGAAAGTTCTCAGAGCAACTCAGAGCAAGGAAAGGAAAGAAACTTTGACCTTAGTGAGGAGGTGTGGCTGACCCTGTTTGCTAAGTATGAAGCATTGTTTTCACATATGTGATGGGTTGTCACAGACACGCCCTTATGTGAGCCTGCAAGGTGTGGACACCCAGTGGGAATGAAATGAACTGCTGACTGTGAAAGTGTTGTCATTGTTAGTGTGATCACTCTGCTGATGGAAGGTTGAGACAGACTCAAGTCATCACAGCTGCACTGCTGCATTTTCCCAGTTTTCCAAATATCTTAGTGTTGTGATCATTTTATTTCTGGTGTTATAGCGTTACGTGGGAAATATGTGCATATCCCTAATGACATCAGCCACACATATTATTCCTGTATTATCTAATCTGTGAAATGTCATTTACTCACTGTCATCCAGCGTTTGGAGAATATTTCTCCAACCTCTTTGTGTTTCCACCATTTTCTCCTCTGCTTAAGAAACTCTTAAGCCTCTTAAAAGTCCTCCTCGCTACTCCTTACATTCCTAAGGTTTTTTTTAAATATATTTTTTGGGCATTTTTAGCCTTTATTTGACAGGACAGACAAGCATGAAGGGGGGAGAGAGAGAGAGAGAGAGTGACATGCAGCAAAGGGCCACAGGCTGGAGTTGAACCTGGGCTGCTGCAGCGACAGCCTTGTACATGGGGTGCCTGCTCTACCACTAAGCCACCGACGCCCCGATTCCTAAGGTTTTTAACCTTAGGAGCTCTTCTAAGGGCTAAGGTGCTCTGTAAATAACTTTTATCTTAACAAGGACCTAGTCTTAACTTTAAGGGGAAATTCTAAGAAAACATCACAACTCTAAAAATTTTGTTAGAATTTCGTCACTATGAGCAACTCTTAATACTAGGAAGCTTTGTGAATACGGCCCCTGAACCTTGAAAACAAAGCAGCTAGATGGAATTCAGCCAGCATTAATTTTACTGCTACCATGTGTTTTTCCTACTGTGACAGGTCAAATGTAGGCCCTTACTAGTGCCCAATTTTTTATTTTTATTTCATTTATTTATTTATTTATTTATTTTTTAATCTGTTATTTGTACATTGAGAGGAAGATAATCTTCATGCTTTGGATTTGACTGACATGTCTCTTTCTGTTCTGTAATCATTCCCAAATAAGCATGACCCATACTTTTTCCACAACAAATATTTTCATTTCACAGGAAAACCACAGGTGGCCCAAATAAGATTACCAAAGGCTCTGTTCCAGTAATGAAGCCAATTTAACACAGCGGTCTATAATGTTAGCTGCACCTGACAGATAGGCTTTCAGCTTTATCACCTTAGGTCTGTCCACTTTCCATGCCCCTAGGCATTGTACATATATATATATATATATAGGCCTATATATTTTTTTTAATTCTCTTTATTGCAAGGTGCACATTGTATGAAATGCTTGTTATTTACAAAGCAACCATCATTATTCGTTTTTTTTTTATAACAGACAGAAAGAAAAGAAAAGAAAAGAAAAGAAAAACAAAAAAAGNTTTTTTTTTTAAATTCTCTTTATTGCAAGGTGCACATTGTATGAAATGCTTGTTATTTACAAAGCAATCATCATTATTCGTTTTTTTTTATAACAGACAGAAAGAAAAGAAAAGAAAAGAAAAGAAAAGAAAAACAAAAAAAGTAAAATACTAATAGCCAAACGAGACAAAACAAAAGCACAACAAAAAGAAGAAAAACGAAACAAAAACAACAAACGGCGGCAATGACAAACATGAAAATGAATTGGAAATAACACTGGCGGATTTCTACACGAAATTGGTAAAGTGCTGTAAATAAACAAAGAAAGTGCAAGTTTGAGCTGGACACCAACAGCAACCAAAAGTTAAAAAAATAATATGTCTGAAAATAGATAAAATAAAATAACATATGACAGGACCTACTTACAGCCACTGTTCAGATATTTCAAGACCGGCTCCCATACTTTATCAAGAGCTGCCCCTCTACTTGCATTTTTATATCTAAGTTTCTCCAGGCATAAAGTCTCACCGAGCTCCCTCATCCACATTTCAAATGAAGGTACAGTATCCAACTTCCAATGCCTTAAGATAAGTCTTTTAGCCAA
>NC_065529.1:17167614-17168655 GCF_006386435.1 Epinephelus moara
TCCTGGTTCGTAATTACACTTGCAGTGGGATGAGAATACAAAATCCGTATCCAGTCTATAAATACCTTCCCGAAGCCGAATGCGTTTAAGGTCTCATATATGTACAGCCATTCGACCTGGTCAAAGGCCTTTTGAGCATCGACTGATATTACAACTGTTTCTGTGTTATGCTTACTATAAATAATATTGAATAAACGTCTTAAATTAAAGTAAATATGCCTATTTGGAATAAAACCTGTTTGATCAGGATGCACAATCATATGAATATATGTTTTTAAGTGGTTTGCCAGAATTTTGCTAATCAGTTTCGTTTCGTTAGGAATCAATGACACTGGTCTGTAAGATGAAGCTTCCAGCTCATCCCTGCCCTTTTTTAAAATTAATGAGATGTTTGCTCTATACAGTGTTTGAGGTAGTCTGCACTTTGCTGCAGCGTGCTTAAACATACGCAGCAGAAGCGGGGCTAATTCCTTGTGAAAACACTTATAAAATTCTATAGTGAACCCATCAGGTCCGGGTGTTTTATTATTTGGAGATTCTTTAATTGCTTGTATAATCTCTTCTATAGAGATCTCCTTATCAAGCGTTGCTACTGCTTCAGTGCTAAGTTGTGGCAGGTTTAGTTGGGAGAGAAATTACTTAATTGCATCAATATCATGGTTGCCATTTGATTTGTATAATTTCGAATAGAATTCCATAAAATGTGTGTTTATTTCTTTGGGGTCTGTGAGAATTGTTCCCGAGTTTGATTTTACTCTGTGTATAGCCCGAGAGGCTTGAACCTGCCTCAACTGACGTGCTAGTAACTTCTGGGGTTTGTCTCCTATCTCGAATTGCATCTGTTTAATTCTATTTAACTGCTTATTGACCTGAGAGGATAAAATTGTATTATACTCTTCTTTCAGAGAGATTATCGCATTCAGGGTGTTGGGATCTGGTGAGGCTCTGTATGAATGTTCTAATTCAGTAATGGACTCATTCAGTTCTGCCGATCTTTTATCTGATTGTTTTTTCCTACTTGCCATATAAGAAATGATGTTA
>NC_065529.1:17169203-17170439 GCF_006386435.1 Epinephelus moara
GTACAAAAACATATGAGATGCCGCTTTAAAACATGAACAAAAATTAAACCTAACCATAAAAAACAAAAATATATAAATGTCCTCTGGGGCCCTCTGCTTCTCCTTCCCTCCCCTCTGAGAACAAACATCTCCTAGATCCGACCTGCTAGGCTCGTGGCCTCTCATAACAACCTATGCGCGTGACTGCGCCCTCCTTACCGGGAGAAGCATAAACAAACTGTCCATGTGTGTCGGGACGCCGTAGCTGGAGTCATTTGTGTCCTGCACCGGAGTTTAACTGTCATTTGTACCTTAATCCGGAGGGATCTGGCTACCGTGGTACATTGTTGTCATCAAGGAACTTCTCAGCATCCTTCGTATTGGTGAATGAGCGTCTGTCTGAGCCGACCGACACCACGAAGGTCGCTGGGTATCTGAAGCCGCATCTCACCTCCGCCACTCTGCATCTGGATCTGATGTTGTCAAATCGCTGCCGTTGCTTCACCACCGCTGGCCCCAGGTCCGGGAAGATGTGTAGGCGTGTACCTTCATATTGCAGGGGAAACTTCTGCAAAGAGAGTCTCAGGATGTGCTCCTTGACTGAGACATGGTGGATCCGTGCGTTGAGTTGGCGGGGAGGGCCGTCAGTTGCAGCTGCCCTGCTGCGGACCCTGTGTGCACGGTCAACTTTGACAGGTTTGTTACCAAAGTTCTCTTCTCCCAATAATTTCGGAATGAGTTTGGCAACAAAGTCTGTGGGGTTACCGTTTTCCGTTCCCTCTTTAATTCCAATAATGCGAATGTTTTGCCTCCTGGAGCGTGAGACTAAGGGCTCATTTATGCTCAACGTTAAATACGGATCCGGATACGGACGGAGCCTTCTGTCCGTGCTCCGCGTTCATTTCGTCCGTATTTCTGCACGTTTCCATAAAGCTTACGGATACGGGCCAAACGGAGCAGTACCACCGGGAACTGTGGGGGCAGTGTTGCTGTCACTACCCGATACGTAGCTCTAGTGAGACACGAAGAAATAAAAATTCTATTTCTCTCATCAGCAGTACTAGAGAAAAGAATTCTCCGTCCTCCAGTCGC
The DNA here is from genome assembly GCF_006386435.1 of Epinephelus moara. Classification (NCBI taxonomy): domain Eukaryota; kingdom Metazoa; phylum Chordata; class Actinopteri; order Perciformes; family Serranidae; genus Epinephelus; species Epinephelus moara. The sequence goes on from NC_065529.1 coordinate 17,170,275, forward strand.
GATGTATTTAACGGCCTCACCGACCACCGCCTTCTACAACACTGCCCCTGTTTTTGTCTTTTATGCAAGAGGTACATTGTCAATATCTCCTCCACAGTCGCCATGTTTGTTTTTGAGTTTGTTGTTGTCATAAACTTTTGACTCTGGGCTGCCCCCTGGTGGATA
>NC_065529.1:17173450-17173595 GCF_006386435.1 Epinephelus moara
ACGAAACTGTCACTGCGCCAAGCTGGATCTGTGGACACCTCCCCCTGCTGCGCCGCCACACCCATCTCAGCGCACCTCGGTCTGCCAAACTACCAAACTGAGTGCGCCTCGGGTTGCGCTGCTCGAAACTAGCTCTGCGCGGGGT